>NW_020450196.1:4043906-4066061 GCF_003343035.1 Apteryx rowi | reverse complement strand
TTTCAAAATATTTTTAAAAACTTTTTAACTTTGAGTTAAAGAAAAAGGAGCATAATTATCCTCTGCAAAAACTACCCAAGTTATTTGAAAGTGGAATGTTTTTCTTAATTTGGCTAAATGGTATACTTTACTTAAAAGAGCTTCCTTCTAATCGTCACAAGAGTATGTAACTGCAAAAAGGAAGCAGGTCCGCTGGAACTGAAGAATGCCTGAGGTAGCTGCAGCATAGAAGGGAATGGTATATAAACATCAAAGCTTCAAGAGGTGGAGAGTTTCACTAGGAAATGCTGGAGATAAAACTAAATTGAGTCCTTGATTGTATATTGAAATAATCCCACAGAGCTCCTCCACATCGTAGCATGTAGACATGTGATGTAATGCTTGTGTCAGACTATGCAAAAATCCTTCTCTGATTTCTAGGAATATGCATATTAAGCTTACATTTATTTTTTTTTGCTGGTTCCTGCTAGATAGTTGTATTTTGCAAAATCCTTTTTTTTTTTTGCATTCTGTATTTTTGTAATTCACAAAGTATTTGTTGTCCATGGATTGATTTCTTAATGCTTGAAATAAGATGTTTGCTATAAAGACTTGCCATTCTGGTTTCCAAAAATATGATTTCTGTGCTCTGAGGAGTAATGGATGCACAAGTCTCTGAACCTGCCATTTTAGATTCAGTGAATGCAAACGATACCCTGGAAGTGTAGTATATTAAAGCTATGGCAAAGCAGTCCTTTTTTGTGAAGAAAAGGAAAAAATAATCATATTAAATATCTCTGTGCCAGCTTCAGGGGAACGAAGCTGACTGCAAATTCAGGCTCTTCATGTTATCAGCTTTGCCATACTTCTTTCCTGTCCCACATCAGTTTTATTTCTAAAACAGTGATGAGTTTTGCTCCTCTGTGCCTTTCAGACCCTTTTCAGGTAGACTTTTGTTGTGAAGTGATGAGAATATTCTGTACTTTCTCAAAACAAAAACAAGCAAAAAGACAGCTTTGCTGTCTCCAGCTTCTAGAGACCCTTGTACTCCTTCCTTGCTGATGCTTGTGGCTGTTGCCATAGGAACTGCTAGCCATTTATCTTGTCTTTCTAAAGAAAAGATAGTTTGTGTGTTTGCACGTCTTCATAGCCATAGATCTGGAGCTGTTCATACAGCACTTCTGGATAACAACTAAATGAACCTCCAAGGGAAGCAATCTAAGCACACCTTTAAATGTGGCAGAAATATCTCAGGATTTCAGATATCTTTAGCATGCTGCAAAGACTCCTATGAAGAAAGTTTTATGTATATAAGAATGTCTTGCAAGTACTTCAAATAAGATTATTTTTATATTATAGGTGCAAGCCCTGCTACTAATTTACCATAAACCAGTTGTAGACTGACAGAGCTAAGAAGAAACTTTCCATATGTGATGGTTATTCCCTAATTGTATTATGCTACTTATGTTTTTTTCAGAAGCACCTGGTGTTGGCTACTGTCATAAACAGACTCAGGGCTGATCTGCACAATCTATAAATTAGCCGTTTTCAAAAGACAGTTCTTTCTCTAAAATTAAAAAAAAAAATCATTAGGGACCATATTACTTTTTTTTTTTTTTAGGAATACATAAAAATAAATTGTGTGTTCTTCAGGGGAAGTAAGAGTGTTGATATCATCTGTTTAAGGCATCTAAACTGAGTAAAACTCAGATGACTAAAGTTAGACACCTAAATCCCTCATAGAGAGGGGCATCTGCAGTGCTCCTCACCCTCCTACCCTCCTGGACGCAGAAAGGCTCCTCAGGCTTCTGAGTGCATGTCCCACCACAGCTTAGTGCTGGTTAATTAGCTCCTGTTTTTTACTGAGTGTGTTGTCACGAAGACCCGCAAAGGGCTGATGTATTTATCCCTGAGTGTGTGTGATGGGCTGCCAGCGCCAGGAGCAAGTTAAACACGGTGGCTGGGGAGAGGGGGCTCAGCCTGTGCTGCTGCAGTGAGTGGAGGGGGGGATTTCTCGCCACCTCAGGCTTTGTCATTTCGTGTTCACAGACCTGCTCTCCTCCAGCCGCCCCGCACGACCAGCCAGGCTGGGCTCAGCGCTGCTGGCGCGCGAGGGCAGTCGTTGTCCGTGTGGCTGTTGCGTCCACGCAGTTTAAGGCAAAGAAAATACACTCCAAGTCTGTTCACCCTGGCGAGATGCCAGCCTGGTGATTCAAATCACTGATGAGTCTCATTAAGCTCTGCAGAATCAGCATCAGTAAAGAGCGTGGAGGGACATCAGTGCATTACCATAGCTGCAGCGGGAGTTATTTTTCTGAATGAACCTTTGAAGTCAGTGGCAGGCAGCCATTAATTTCAGTGATACCCAGATATCAATTTGTATGTATAAAAGAAATTCAGAAGTAGATACTGGAATTGATAGGTATTGATGTAAGGGAAGGTGAAAGCTACTGTATTTTTTACATGGCAGTTCTTTCTTGATGTGGATTTTATTTATTTATTGAAAGCTTGAATGCAGCATTTTAGAGTAGAAAAATGTGTGTCAATTCTGTGTTAGACAGAGAAAAAGTCTAACATTGGGAGTAGATTTATCTACAAGGAAGAGCTCTGAACACCTGACACTGTGTAATCAGGTCAGGCTGCAGTCATCTTCACTTTTGCATTTGGGTTTTCACAGGAGTGTACAGCCAGATGCACTGAAGGCCGGTGAGGATCGTCTAGTCTGACCTCTGCTAGAGCAGGGCCAGCTGCATTGCGTTGCTCAGGGCTGTGTCCGCTTGGGAGTATTAATTGCTCCAGGGATGGAGATGCCGCATCCTCTGTGGGCAACCTGTGCCAGTGTTTGACCACCCTCACAGTAAAACAGCTTTTTCCTCCTTCAGTTTTCTTCTGGTAGCAAAGAGTTCGTACTGAATGTGACCTATCTAATTTAAAAGGGAGAAGGAAAGTGAATTAGGAGCACTGCTCATACAAGTGTTATATGAGGAGGACCTTCTGTTTGCTTGACAGAATTGCGTATGTCCCATTAGGAAAGCTACTTACKTGCAACTATCTTAGTTACGTATTTAAAGTTTCATTTTCTAGCAACAAATCTTTTTTTGCTCATCTGTGTAGACTTATTTCATGTTATTCTTATACATGATTTGTGTTTTGAAATGAAGAAATTGCCAACAGGATACTAGGTTTCTTAAAACAAGTGTCGGCTTCTTGGCAAGAAAATTTGATATTGCATTGTTCATTTCACTGAGTATCCTGATGCCTGTGTCTGGTATTCAGTTATCCTGTTCCGTTACGATACATACAAAGCACTGCTTATTCAGGGCCGTTCCCATGTCAACATTTCAACAATCATTTTTTCCAGTGCCCGTGTTAAATGTTTCACCCTGTCTTTGCCAGCATTTTTCACAGTAATTTGTTTTTGCAGGGTTTGAAAAACCAGGCCCGGGTTAAGCTGAACATAGTTAGGTGTCCTCCAGTAACCACAGTCTTGATCAGGAGACCAGACCTCAGATACCAGTTGGGCTTCAGTGTGCAGAATGGGATCGTAAGTTGCTTCCAGACTATCTGGGGAAGCTTTAACATATGTGAAATTTCTTGTTTGTGTGTGACAAAGTGGGGAGAAAAAAAAAGCTGTTCCCTTCCTCATTGCAAGGAGGACTTAGCACGTGTGTTAAGTCTAAGATACAAAAGCTGAGCTGGTTGGAGTTATTCTTCTCTTTGGTCTTCTGCTTACTTTGCAGCTTTGGAGTCAGTCAGAGGAGCAGAAAGGCTGTTTTAGGTTAGAGAAACAAAACTGTGGTTGAGGCTGTTTTCAGTCTGCATCATATCTCTAACCAAGCCATTGTATGGCCTCAAAAGAAAGATGCTGTCCTTGATTCTCTTTTAAAGTAAGGCATCTGCATCCTGAACATTGTTAAACTGTGGCCCTTCATGCACTCTTAAACTGCCAAACCACAACACATCTGAAGTGTAACCCAAACAGCCTCTTCTAACAGTTTCTTTTGCTCTTGGAAGAGAATGTATGATAGTTACTCTGTCACTAACAAATTTTACTTTGAATCAGCAATCATTACTTTTTAGACTTTGTTACAAGCACATGTATTTAAATTCTGAATTACAATTTGTAGGCAAAAATGGGTGAACTAAAGCCTCTGTTCCATATCCAGGATTTGATAAACTTGTCCTTTTCTTTCCAGATCTGTAGCCTTATGCGAGGAGGTATAGCAGAGCGAGGAGGCGTGCGTGTCGGCCATAGGATCATTGAAATCAATGGACAGAGTGTTGTAGCAACACCCCATGAGAAAATTGTTCACATTCTCTCAAATGCTGTTGGTGAGGTAAGAGTACGCCTTGGCAGTATTATGTATTTCATCACTGTTATCTCTTCTGGGCTGTTGTTGTTCAAATTTAAATAGTGGAAGTAAGACTAAGGACAGCACACCATTTCTTTTATTATTTGCCCATAGTTTTCATATGTTCTAGAAACACCCTGATAAAGTGCTCACAACTTTAGATAGTTGGTTGATGCTCCGTATTTCATAAAATCACCATCTGTGATACTTTAATAGGGGTATGAAAACTCCCAGGCTTCAGCTTTTCCTTCTGTCCTGTATGACCTTAGCAATTTCCTTCCCCAGTGTGCCATGGTAGCATGCATGGTAGGATTAACTTGTTTTATCTTCTCTAGATTCATATGAAGACTATGCCAGCTGCCATGTACAGGCTGTTGACTGCTCAAGAGCAACCAGTTTACATCTAAGGCCGACACCTCACCTTCACAAAGTGCATGGAGGATGTTTTTCCTCGTTAGTGCTTGTGTCTCTAGTGCTGCATTTTTGTGTCTGCAGAGACATTTTTTTCTCTCTCACACACACATGCGCGCTCTCTCTCCCTTYCTTCCTTCCTTCCTCCCTCCCTTTTTCTCCCATTCCCCACCATTTCCCTGTTTATGGGGAAGGGGGAAGATATATCCATGGGACTGTTTTGGTTGCATCCCTTTACAAATGAAGCTTTATGCAGTTCCACATGCAGAATAGGCAAATAACAGCAGCAGTGTTCACAGCTGGGTTCACAAAAAGGATTAACTGTATTTGTGCTACATAGTCAGTTTTATTTCTGTGGCTATAATTTGACAACATGAGTAAGTGTTGCTAAAGCAAAGCTGACTTTACCAAATAATTACAATGATAGGGTAAAGTGCTCTCTTGGACACCACGCATGTTGCTTTGCTTCTCTTCCACTATTTCCCTACAGGCACTGAGCTCAATGTTAAAGTTTTTTATTTGTAGGGAAGGTAGAATACCAAAAGAATAAGTTTCATCCTCAATGAAGAATTACATGCTTATGAAGAATGAGTAAATGCTGCTGTGGTAAAACCAACTGTCCAAATGCACACCTTTTAATTCCCCTCTATCATCAATTCAGGATAACAGAACTCCAAAAGGTACTCTGGGACTTGCTGGAATGTGTTACAATTGCATTACTTACACCAAGTAATTTGGGGAGGCATTTTTTACAGCTGCCCCTCCTCACCCTGAGTTTCTGTCTCTTCATTTTCTTCTACTTTGTTTCTAAATGCAACATGTCTTTTATAGTCCCCTGCCTATTTTAGAAGTTAAATGAAATGGGACTGGGGGGAGGATCTTTAAATATCTGCAAGAGAAATAGCAAGGGGATCTCCTGAGTAGCTCCACTTTTTCTAGGCTCTTACTTCCAGATTTGGTGCACACAGCCAAGTGTGCCAGTGTATATAGACATTTTTAAAATTGTGCTTGCTATTTATGAAGCTTGAATATGAGAGATCTGCATACCATTATAAGTAATTTTGTTCTCTGAGCCAGTTTTGACATATATTTTTGTCCAAAGACCTGTCTCGACTTTTTCTTTAGTTCATGACATAGATAACAGTGGGAGAGGTAAGGTGGGAATCAGTTTATTTTGTTATATAAGTTAACTTGTGATTTTTTTTCCCATATGTATGATACTTAAAAGATATTTGCGTGTACTATATGCACTTGTATGAAGAAGATATACTGTAGGGATATATGAAATCTAGGATTTGATTGGCCTCTAACTTTCATGCTGTAAACAAAAGGGGAAAAAAGATTTTGTTTTGTTTTGTTTTTTAAAAAGCAGAGGCTCTTCTTCCAAGCAAGACAAAAAAAACTCTATGCTCTGTGGTTACATTTCACCAGGACTGCATACTGATGCTTCCACCAAAACCAAATCATGCATTTAGGGCAGGCTAATGCCTTGATTTTTTTTTTTTTCTTTCTAATGAACAGCTTCTGCTGTGTCTGTGATAGAAAGGCTCAGTGAGATGCAAACAAGTGCAGGACAGACACATGCACACAAACACATACATGCACCCACTCCGGCCCTCTGTTCTGAAAATGTGGTGATGGTCACAGTCATTGGTTTCTCCAGTTATTGTGGGGTGGACTGTGCAGTGTAAGTGTTGCTTGCAGACCAGTAATGATACCTAGAGAATTCTCCAGATTCGTGGATATGGGTGTGTGTGTTTCTGTGTGTGCATGTGTGTGTGTGCACATGCATATTTCTGTCAGTGAGAGCCACTGAGCACTTGCTTTCCATCTGTTGCCAGAGGTCCATTTTTGGCTTTCAGAAACCATGGAAATCCATGGGCTAATCAGAGAGAAAGAATGAACTTTGTATTTCAGTGGGCAGTAAATATTTAAGGGAGATGATGGAATGGTGCATACACTATTGTAGTAAGTGAATATATTTTAGTGTGATATTAATGTACAATGACTTGATTTACTGCAGTTCTTGTTGTTACATAATTTAATCCCAATCTTGGAATAGCAGATTGCACAAGAGAGTGGTATTAGTATTTCAGGTTAGTACTTACCTCTGCTACCAGCCTGATGCAAATAGATAGTGAATGACTTGTGAGTATATTGTTTAACTGTAGACATCAGTTTATGATGATCATTTGAACTTTTTTCAGAACTTTCCATATATATAGTAATATATGTAAATATGATATATAACAGTGTATAATTCAGAAGATTATATACAGTGCAGCCTTTACATAAGTTGCCTGAGGAAACTCAGCAAACTCTTGAAGACACAGTTATCATGCTTCTGATTCCTGCTACGTTTACGCCCTCAGCTTCACTTGTTGCTTTTGTGGTTCTGTCCAACTTGTGTGGCAGGGTCTTTAATTCTCTCCACTAGGTGATGTTGGAGACCTAAGCATGCAAAAGTACTTAGGGATGGTACAACTGTGCGTTTGAAAACAAGGCTATTATCTTGGCAGTCAAGTTTATGCCTCGTTATTGGCACTTGAGTGCTTAACCAGTTCACTTCACAGTAAATCACAAATAGGTGCCTAGCATTAAGGGAGTGAATAATTGCAGGTTCAGAACCTGGCAAAGAGTCTTAGTTGTTCCAATTACAACATCTGTGTAAGATTTCTATGCTGGGAGGTCTGTAGTGTGCRTACGCTCCTGATAACAGTCTTGTAAGCAATCCCGTTTCAGTTTGTAAAGGGAAAGAGTTTTAAGAAGAGTGAGCTCAAAAGGGAGAGTTGGCATTTCTCTAGACTAGTGCAGCATTTGTTAGATTATGTGTGAATTCTTAATGGATTCAAAGGAACAAACTGCTGTTTTACATTTCCTTCTTCAGTGACAGGCCTGAAATTCTTCTTTCCTTCCTCACTGCTTCATACATTCTAATGAACTCTTCAATGTTTACATTAAGGATGAAATATCCTTTACACTTTTTTATTGGCAAGTTTCATGCCTTTTTTTTTTTTTTTGAATCTTGTTCAAATTTGCTGGGATTTCCAGATTTGTCTGCTGTTGGGTTTTTTTGCTTATTTTCTAAATTAAATAATATGTTTCTGAAGATGGCAGTGTGGTTGAGATCTCTTGTACATATTTAGCACAGTACCTAGAATATGAAGTTGTACTATTGTTCTGTAAAGAGGGTGAATAGAAATTATTGTAAAGCGTTGGGAAAAGTATAGTATTGTATTTGTAACAATATTGTTCTTTGTAAACACTTAACTCAATGATCTCTATATATAAATATAAATATATATATATAAATATATGTGAGCCTGGAATGTTGATACTGCACATCTACTGAATGTAATTCCTCTGATGTTTTTTGCCACAGGTCTCTGACCTCTATAATGAAGCTGCAGTGGTTTGATTTGGGGGAGGGAGTGGAAGAAGATTTGGGGKTTTTTTTGTTGTTGTTGGGGGAGGGGGTTCTGGCCAGCTATTTTGTTGTGATGTATTTACTGTGCTACATTCCTTTATTTAACAGAGCGCTAATGTCTGTAAGATTTGCAACAATAAAATACAAAACAAAAATACCTCAGATGAGGCTGAGAGTTTGCTGATACTACCCTAAGATTTGCCTTGCCAATGTTGAATGCATGAATGCTTGGAAGGTATTTCCTTTTTTCACTTAGTTTGGAGTAATAGTATATTTATGTTTGCAGATATGAACCAATGCTATTAACTTTATTTTTAAAACTGCATTATTTTCAGGTAATAAATGAAACAGCTGCTCCTAAATGAAACTTACTCCGTATCTAAGGTTGTATCCCAGTTTTTACTGTGTGAACTATTACCAAGTTTGAATCTTCCAAAAATATATTATTGAAAGATACCTTCCATATGACAGAAATACTACTTCATTGTCTGAATAATCTTAAACATGCTTTTTTCATAAATGAGATTTTACTAAAAATACTTTTTGCTTTATTACCATTTCTGAAGCTGTTATTTTCCTTCCAGGGTCATTAGTATGATTTATTCTGAAAGACCTAACAGAGTTTGAATAAAAAAGACTTAGAATTGCAGTATGTCTGGCCTTAGAATAAATTGTGGGACTGCCTGTGCTAAAGCTGAGAAATATTTGTATAATCGGAGATTGATTATGAACAACATGATGGTATTTGAAAGTCAGCTAGCAAAAGCCAACAAAGGTGTGTTTCTTCATGTAAGGTCTCAAAGGACTTTCTGTGCACCACAGATTGTCATGAGAACTTTCAATCTACAGAAAAGAATATATATGCTACACTTGATCCAGAAGAAAATTGAACTTGGACCTTCAGGCACCAAGTTGCTAATCATAACATGAAATACACACATTGCCAAAACAGCCGAGAGAAGTACATCTTAACTTTTCACATTCTTTGCTTAAGTGATAGATTGGAAAATCTCAAAATATTCAGTAAATGGTGCAGAGTGACAGGTTTAACTCTCTTCCTTTGTTTCCCTGCACACCAACCTCCATCCTCCTCCTGTTTCTAAGCTAGTTTTCACTCCTGTTAAAACTTTACATTCTGATTTCTATATTGCATTTTTTTTCTACATTTCACTGGATAAGCTTAATTACAAAATTCCAGTTAGCAAATACAGATATAAATCTCACAGATCGTTATGTTAATATGGGGCATTTTTCTTGCTCTCACCCCCAGTGTTTTAATGGTTTGGACCCACGCTGGAAGAATGACTGACCTCCCCTGCCCAGTGCCAGCACCCTGAAATGCCTTGCAGGCCGGATGAGTGGTGCTGATAGTTTATGGGGACTGACACAGGCTGGGATTATGGCAGCACCCATAATACTGTGATTTAAATGTTCAGTGCAGAACATATTCTTTGGATTTTTGTTTCTGGTTCTTTCAGTTAGGCAAGAATAATGTCCCACTATTAAATGAGAAGATTACTGGAGCAAAAGAGCAGAAGGAAGAGAACTTCCTCCAGACAGCTTCTATTTTAATTACAGTTTACTAACTAAGAGTCTTATTTTATAAAACATAGTTATAGAACACTGAATAGTGGTTTTTATTGAAAGCCTGTTTTGTATCTGAGTGTCTGTATTCATTTAAACCATATTACTGATAAGTGGCAAGGTCTTTAAATCTTGCTAGTAGCTGCTGCCACAAGAAATGGATATGATTCCTGCACGGGTTATCAAACTTAAGAGCCAAGAAGTTTTTTCCATTTAGTAACTTTAAAAAAGGTGGAGCATAAGATGCCTAGATTGTGCATGTGCATCCCTGGTAGATTTTTTTTCTTCCTCTTGGACAGTGTAACAACTGTGGAACTGTAGGCCATAGGGTATGTGTAATAGTCATAATGCATTGAAGAAACTGTTGACTTGGAGACTAGGGTATTGATGAGATTGGTCAATTTATGTATAAAGAGATTATCCATGAATTTGTATTCTGACCTTTCTGAGGGAGGGCAGCAGCAATTCTTAAGAAACCAAAGAATCTTAACGGCTAGCATGTTAATTAAGATATTCTTCTCTGAGCTTTGTATTGTCAGTAACTGCAGCACATATGGGAAGAGAACTATGGCTTATACTTAGAGGTTGATTATTGTTGTAAAGCTCAACCTTAAGTACTGCTGTTCTTGTAATATACTCTAAAAGTGACTTTTTTTTCCTTTGCTAGTACAATGTTTTTGGATATCCCCCCCTTTCCTTTGCCACTAACCACCTCGGTGTGACTCTTCTCTGAGAAATCTCCTCCGTCAGCTCTCTAGAATTTTTATTTGCAATATTGAAACCTAGTATCTATTTTAAACATTTCTATTCCAGTTCAGCCAAACAACATATCTATGGTTTATGCTAATTCTTCTGCTTTCACAGCAGCAATTCTGTGCAGTATTTATCCCCACTGTATACTTTTACAGATAACTGAAGTAAGACAACAGAAAAATGTGGCTCTGAATCCTAAGCAACTGGCTGACAAGCTTGTGCCGTTGCCTTCCACCAGCCTGTCATTTCTGATAAGTCTGAATGCACATGTGTTATTTGGGCAGGGAGAGTAGGGACAAGACATAAGAATGACTTTTATAGATGGAAACTGAAACCAGATACAGATTTTTTTTTTTCATTTTAAGTCCATCCTTCTTGCTTGCACTTGTTGCACTGATGTTATTCCTACACTTACTGCACTGATGTTGTTCTTATCTTCTCTTTATCTTCTCACAGTCTTTTCTTTCCTCCATATTCTATCCCATACAACTTCTTCCATGGCCTCTGCGAATTTCTCTGCCACATGAGGAGGTGTCTGTTCTGCTCCTTCTCATGAAGGGTTTCCTTAGGCGAGACTGCACAGGGGACTTGCCCTGACAGCAGTGGAAGACATATGGTATGACAGACAGCAATGAGTATTGTGTCCCCCTTTTTTCGAATGAGGTGGTCTGGGGCAAAGAAGGCAGCTTCTCTCCCACTAAAAAATTTTCACTGATCTGACTAGTGGCTTTTTCATTGGACAAAAAAGTTGGAGAAAGACTGTTATGGCATCTGTGTTTGAGAGAGTGCTGTTGGTGAAGGGAGAATGTTTTTCATTGGTTCTGAAGGCCACCTGGAAGGGAAATGAGGCTGCATTTGCAATTGGATTGCAGGGGAGAAGTTTATCTTTTGAACATAAGGTAGCTCATAAAGCTGGTAGGTTAATGTTAAAAAAAGAAAGTGCTGGTAGGAGACTGGTTCTAATGAAAGAGGTTTGCATAAACTTTTTCTTGAAGAGGGGAAAAAAAAACTTAAGTAAATGAAGATAATTCTTCTGTTGCCAAGGGCTGCACTGTCACCTGCCTTAAATAGGCTCTAAACAGCTTGTTTGCAAAAGCTTGTCTACAAAAAAATCCTTGCTAATGAAGACCCATGTTATGCTAGTTTGGCACAGTATGAAATTGTGATGATTAAAGTTAGCTGCTAGACATCTTGTACCTCTTGAAACTGGTGCATGTTTTAGAATTGTGGAAATAATAGTATTAAATGTGTTAAGTGTCCTTAACAGGATGCAACAGGATTATTTTGTGCTAGATTTGCTTCCTATCTACCAATATTTCTTATTCTCTGGATCACTGTGCCAGAGAATAGTAGTAGTCACCTGTCAGAAATGGGGTTGTAAATTCATGGCAGTCAAGCTGCCATGTTAGGGTTTAGGGGTGGTTCAAGGAGCTGGGTGCTAGCAGACAGAATGGAATATAAATATATACAAAACCCTTGCAGTTAGCAAGAACCTGATTGCCCAGTCCAAAGCTGGTATGGTTGTCAAGTCACTGGTGGAGAACTGAGCATAGCCTGATTAGAGAAGCTCGCCCGCTTGGCATTCAGGCCAGTCTCCAAGAAATCTGGGAATTCCAGTACTACTTTTGTGCACTGATTCAGCTACAAAAAAATTGCAGGTATGTTACATAAGATATGTAGAGAACAGATGGCCTCCTGACCTGAAATAAAGTGTCCTGGCTTGTGTATTCTGCCTCTGAAGCTAGACTGTATACTTGTAGGCACACTGGACATAGACCTGGCCCAGGTCTCTGAAACACTCAATGGGATTGGCATTAGATCTTCTAGAGAAGCCTGCGATAATAAAATATGGGTGGTGAATATTTGTTCAGGGAAGCTGACAACTCTGAATATATATATATTTTTTACCTTTTCCTCTTGTGGAGCAACTTCTGTTGCCATCTTGGTTTTTTTCAATATCTGTTAAAGCATGACTGACTAGTTCAACAGTTCATGGTTTTTGCAGCTCACTAAGGGAACAGCAGCTTACCTAGACAATAACTTGATTGATAGGTTTTATAAGTAATTGTGTTTTACTTGTCCTTGAGTAATTACCCTGTCAATCGGAAATTAACTGCTATGGTAAACAAATAATTTATTGAATTCTGATTTTATTTTTTCCTTTTACCTGAAGCATTTACCTACCCTTTGAAACACTGTCCAATAGCTGCTAACCTTAATTCAGGTTAGTCCTACTCCACTGAGATGGTAAGCAATTAAGTGATTTCTAATCAGGTTTTTCAAAGCTTAAATTTATACTGCAACCTGACTTAGAGCCCAGGGACCTTGCAGACTTTTTCCCCAATAAGTGACAGGGGGTTATACTGAATGTAAAACCAGGCATGAGCTGTTAAAAGCTACTGGAAACAGTGTTTGCATTAACGGAGGGGGCATAATTCTCCTTTACTACAACCTAGTTTTAGAAGGGGAATGATAAACTAGGAAGAGGAAGCTAATATGGAAGATCGAGAAGAACTCCCACTTAAGATGATGCATGTAAAAAGAACTTGAGTGTTAACTGTAATGGAGTTGAAAAATTTAATAGAGCTGAGGTAAGAGCTACTACAGTGGAGTAGTGGGTTCTTGTGGTGTTTTTTTTTTCCCCCCAAGACAAGAAAAAACCCCCACAATTTTTACTGGCTGTGTTCTTACTTCTGAGAGAATACATCAATATGCCCATGCTCCAGAAATCTTAAGAGCCCTAACATAAGTGCCTTACCAGACATGAAAGAAACCCACCAATTCCAGAGTAAACATTTTATTTTACTCAAGTTATCATCTTTCATGAGTCAAACTGCATGAACAGTTTCTCCTTCTGAAGAAGCTTAATTAAAATTCACTTACTTATAGCTTCATCTAACAATTATTAAACAGCTTTCCTACTGAAAAATAAAAAGCTTTAATCTTTAAAATAACAGCAGGAATACTTAGTCATCCTGCTGAGTTCCAGAAGGCTACAACTAGCTTTGGAAATAAACACTGTGTGCCTGATCCCAGCCTCTGRAAACACTTCGTGTATTCCGAGTTAGCAGCATACATACAGAATAGAGCTTGACAAGTAGCTGCAGTCAACAGCTTGAGTCAACTGTCTTATGCATTTATGTATTAGCCAGGGAGTGTCAACTCATGGGTCACTTTGGCCTAGTGGCTAATGTTGCCAAAACAACATCAGGTAGTTATCTGCGCATTTGCAGAGGATTGGAGATGGCTGTGTAAATGGTAAATGCTTTCAGCATGGATGGCTGCTGATACATAAGAAGCACCTCTACTAGGAAGTAAATTGCTAAAAATCAATGAAGCAACAGTAATTTACACCATATAAACACGGGCATTGACTCTGACCTGTATTCTTCAGTGAGATACAAAGTGCACACATGCATAACTGTTTTTGCCTCACCTCAGATAAACCAAGGCATAGAACCATTCTACCATATCTCTTGTAAACTGAGTATCAAAAACAATTGCATCCTAAGTGGTGACAGACTACAGAGGTGCAAAAGAACAGTGTATCACAAACATGGTAGTTGCACCTGAATAGCCCAGTTTAAAGGCCAGCTTGGAAACTGATAAAAAGGTTTTGTAGAGTGAGCTTCCTCTTAGGAGTCTGAGCAGGAGGGTATAAAAAGTGGATTAGCAACACATTCTTCCACCTACTTCTCAGAGATGATTTTCCTGTTCAGCAAGTATGTCTGACAGAAATGCTCTACTGAGGAACAGAGAGAAATCAACTCACAGTACAGTTTCCCTTACAACTCCAATAAGACTGTGAGGCCGTTCATGTTCTAGTCCCTGGATCCTTCTCTCTGCTAAGTGACTTTCAGCTGTCGTAAAAGTACTCAAATCACCACAGCTCTCCAGGTGCAGCAATCCAGGATGTCGTCTAAAAGGTAGCACACAGGCCCTTGATGACATTGCTTGCTGGGCAGGGACCATCACCTTTAAAAGGAAAAAAAGTAAAATGAGGTTTGTTTTCAGGTTCTATTTCCATTAAAATAGCTTCTTACCCAATACAAAGAGTCTAGTTGTAGATTTTTTTTTTWAATAGACAATACTAAGTGATGCCTCATTAATTTTGGACAAGTGACTGGTATTTGCTAAGGAGGTATGGGAAGAGCAATCCTATGGGAAAAAACACCGAGTGTTTTCATTCCTCACTTTTCTTTCAAAGAAGCTGCACAAGAATTAGCTCACCCCAAGCCAGGCATACCAGTTACTGTTTCATAGGAATCCAAATGTTACTTCCTGCAAAAGTCACGGGATTGCAACAAGCTTCAGGCTAGTGTGCTCTGAGGAAGATAAAGATTTAAGACACCCATAAGGAAATGTGTTTCAGCTACTTTTGTCAAATTAGTTGATGCTTATATTGACAGTAGGTGGCAGTGGGAAATCTCACTTTGTTTCCAAAACCCAAATTATAATTTGTTTTTTTTTTTGTGAGAACTCAAACCAAAACCAGCTCTTATAGCAAATCACTTGTACCATATTTGAATCAACCCATCCTTCAAATGCTCTATATGCTACCCAAACATTTAGACAAAGTCTGCAATATCTAAACTTTTAAATACTCATTCCTTTAATGTAAGCCCATTATTTTCTGCTTTCTGCTTTCTCCCCTTAGTAATAGGACTTAAATTTATCCTGCAAGCCCACCACAAAAAATTGCTTCTAGTRCGTTTTACATGAAAATTTTCTTGTTAGTCTCTGTTCTTTCCAGCTTCCAATTATAAAAGCTTTGTAATATCTCTTCCTTCTCCCCTACCATGTGCGGTATTATCATGTTTTTTACAATTCATGATTCCACCACACAGGACTATCATCTCCTTCAAGTATGCATGCTGTTCAGTCTTCTGAAAAACTCTGCCTGGTCCTGTGGGATGGGCCTCTTGTATGTTCCCCAAATGAAGCCGAAATAATAGTGAAGCTAAACTGGGTTCAAAAATTTGAAACACAGTGTACATTTGGAAATGTACATTCCCAAACCAAGGCCGGCTTTGGTTTTGCACATCATCTTGAATACAGTAATAAAACTACCTGCTCAAGAAAGGTGGCACTGGTGATAGCTTCCACCATGTGTTCTTCATCTGATTTTAAAACAGACTTGATACTTTCCACCAATTCATGTATGTCAGGGGTCATGCCGCAGGAGGACTGCCCTAGGAAGCGTGCTACAAGCAGCTTTGTGTCTATATAGGACTTATAGTCTATCAAAGATCGGGGTCTTGTCCTTGAAGCTCTTGCTCTCAAACTCCTCCGCAAAGTGACAGTATCAAGTTCTGGTTTTAATTCAGTCTGAGTTGCAGCTTCACAGCTTAGCACTGGACCTAAAGACAAAGATCAAAATAAACAATTATTTACTTAGTTCACAGTACTGATAAACACATCCTGTGAGATTTCAGTACTGATTCAGTGATGATTTAGTGCACAGTTTAACCAAGTAAAACTTAAGTAAGTCTGGCACAATCAGGGTTGCAGGTATTGCTCACTCTGTACTGGATTTACTTATTGGAGAAAAAACCTTCAGCGCATATCATATGTCAAAAAAAGAGTCTGGAGGAACATTTTTGTGGAAGTGAAGTTTGCCATTTGTATACATCAGTTCCCTTCTCTTTTGCTTCTAATCAGAATGATTAGAGTGGAAATGAGCATTTAGCATTAACATTAACATAAAGTCATACAAGACAGGTTGAATACAGTTTGCTAGTAGTCTCCTAAACTTTATGTAACTTAACTTAACCAGTCAAGAGGGCTGGTTACAAGCTAGCTGGAAATAATTTTTTCTCAAGCTGGAAACCAGTAATATTAAAAAGTGGAAGTTATACTTGAAAAAAAAAATCCATTCAAAATGACTTTGGGAGGGCTAAGCAAGGGGTAGCAGGGAGTCAATTCCACTGCTTTTAGCCTAAATAGAAGTCATTATTGTTAAACAGATAAATAAATGAGAGGACTTCTTATAGATTATTCACGTAGTCCTTTAATGTTGGCATTATGCCAAATACAACAACAATTCCAGCAGAAGAGCCAAAACCTTCCTGCAAGAGAGGATGAACTAACCTGAAACAACTTCCCTTGTTAAAGGAGCTGACTTCCATTTCTGCAGCAGCTATGTATTTCACTTTCAGGTCCAATGCTGAATAGACCTAATCTCAATTACACATTAAGCCTAAAAGGCCCAATTGCTTCTGATAGATGGATTCCATCTACAGCAGAAACACCCTGTTCTGTTTCCACAGCTGTGAATAGGCTCTGTATCATTTAACTACTGCTTCAGCAGCAGATTCTCTGGAGTACTGTGGTGGAAGTGGATAGGAGGAAGGCAGAAAAAAACATGACACAGTAGAGGCATGAAAACGTTCCATAGAATAGTGATAATCCATACAGGCATGTTCTCAATATTCAAAATAAATGGTTGTTACTAACATGCCACCTCTCCACTTACTTCTGAGTGCTAAAAATGTATCAGCAACTACTGTGGGGATTCCAAAGCCCTCTAATAAAGACTGCAGGACTCTGACTAGATTTTTAAGACTGTCAACAGAAACAAGAACTGTGCAGCCACACCAGCAGTTTTCCCACAGCAACTGAATTGGATCATTGACCCCCAAAAGTAGCTATGGCAGAGTTCACGGGATGTCCACTGTGGGAGTTTGTTTGGCTTGGGTTTTTTGGGGGGGGGTTTGGTGCTATGAAGGGAGAAGAAAAGTGATTCAAATTTAGATGCTCATACCTAAGCTAATTTTGCTTTCAATCATCGCTTGCATCAACACATGCCCTTAAGTGGTTTTAGATGTTACCATAAAAATGTCCCAAGTTTTCTCTCTTCCTCATCTTCTCTCCTCCCCCAAACAGGTAATACCTAATACAGACCCTGTTCTCAGCTGTGTAAGCCTAAAGGGAAGCTCGACTAAGATGGGGGGAGGGGAAGGATATGATGAAGCAAATTGTTTGCTCTAATGTAGGTACTTTGTTGGGAGACAGTAGTTGATTTTGTCACTTTGTAGGTTTAAAGTATTACCTTTTCTGATAATGATGTCCTTGTTAGAATTCATTACATAAAAGCACTGATACAGAAAAATCAAGTCACCTTGAGGCAGTAGGCAGTGCAGCACAGGGTCACTTTTGGACCGTTTCTGTAGAGGATTGAAGGCTCTCTTGTCTGCAGGCACTGGGTTTGCATTTGAAGGTGAAAGGCTCACTCTGCTGGAATACTTAGGCATTTCTTCACCTGAGTAATCAGGAATAGTAAAGGTGAAGTAAAAGAAGTCACAGTAAAGCAGATCATAAAATAAAGATTTGCCTGAATTCCTTTTATCTGTTAATTAATCCTCCAGTTAAACACTCCTCCTTTTCCTCAAGGTGAAATTATATGCTGTGATACAGGCAATTCCCTTTTAGTGAGTAGCTGAGTGAAGCCACTTATTTTTCCTCAGGTCTAGTTTTGTACTTCCGTCTGATGGCACCTGGCATCGTACAAGGAAAAAAATAATCTTTCTTATGCAAGAACAAAAAGCAAAATTAATGATGTAAATAATATCTTATACAGAACATCATTAAAAATGTTTGTGCTGTTATACTGAACAGAAAAGCACCAGTGACTGAAGTATCAACGAAAATTAAGTCCTGGGAGATTTGTTCTCGTTTAGCGAAGTACCTTATCTCCTACTTAAATACAACCTAGAATCTCTAAAAAGAAGAAACAATGACATAACCTATATAAAACAGTTTCTAGCCTGGAAAGTTGCAGTAGGACCTAACAACAAAGCATGGCAAGCAGGATTAAAGAAGCTGTAATCAATAAAACTTGAATAATGCTGGTGGAGTTGTGCTAGCAGTCAGTCCTTGAGGTAATGGTACTACTATTCTGGATTTTTTTGTTTTTACTGCTAAACTGAAGAATTAATTAGATTTCATGATCTTATGATAATTCTTCATAATGTTTCAGATGTTAGAGGGATAGCTGGCTAAAAGCTGTTGCGTATCCCTAGTGTGTGATGATATAGGGCAGCTGCCAAGCATCCTCAGCCATCAATAGAAGGTTGGATGCGTTCCCACCACAGTCAGCAGGGAAACTCCCATCTTCTTTGACAGGAGTGCTTTTGACTCTCCCAGTTCTGCTGGCAGTGGGTAGCTTTAATTTCCATCAGGAGCTACACAGAGTGGATTAGTCCTGATGATGCCAAGGGAATCATGGAGTTCTACACAAATCCTCTGGCACCGCAGTTTTATCACATCATAAACCATGCAAAAGTTCAGTCTTTATATATAGACTGTTACTTTCTACCAACTGAGAGAGCCCATGAAGTTACTCTGCCATGATTCTAGCACACCTCCTCAATTTCTATCTATCATCTCCTTCCCTGGACATAAATAAAGATACTGTTCAGAGCATTTTCTTTGCTTAAATTCATTGTCTTGGCATTCAGAAAAAGCAATGCTCATTTTTATTATCAAGATGCTTGCTTTGTCATTGAATCTGAATTTAGCAGCCATGGTAAGATTTAAATCGCTCTTTACAAACCATTTTGGTGGGGGGGAACACAAAGCTGTTTAAAAGATAGGGAGGAGGGTGCATTTTGTCACATGAGCTCAGGTCTTGTTTGCTTATGTCTGTCTGTGAAGAAAGTTTTTAAATACTACAATGCCTCATCATCTTTTTTTTTTTTTAAAGAGACTTTACTTCACAACAGTTGCCTCTTCCGTAATTTTCTTTTCCTGTTTTCTCTTCTCTTAATTTTAGGCACTCATCATGCAACCTAGTGTTTGATATCCTTTTTCAGTTTGTAGTCAAAGTGCCCAGAGAAAGAAACAGCAGTTTTGTCTGAAAAGACTGAGGATTAAACTTTGTGCTATCACCCTTCTGAATTTCTTTCTGGCCATCACAGCTGATGGGAAATTAGAAGCATCCAAACGCTTGTTTTCAGAGTTTCATGCAGACTGGTTTCGCTATAAGGGAAGTTTGAAAGAATTGTTATTTGATTAAATACAGCTTTATGGAAATCAACTTTTTTTTTCCTGTCATCACTTAGTAGGGACATTTCAACTGATAAAATTCACACCAAAGTTTTCCTACAGCTTGTCATAAAAGTCAGCAGAAGTGAAACCATGGTCAAATAATGGTTTGGTTTTTTTTGTTTTTTTTTTTAGTATCTGTCTTTACTCTCTGTATCGTTATGCTGTGAACATTGTGCAGGGCACAATGCCATCTTCTGCACAAAGGACAATCTTCATTGTAATGGTAAGTTAAAATGAAGATCAGAGTAGAACAGATTTTTCTGTTCACCAGGGATGTATCAGAAAAGTTGCCTGTTGCTTACCTGGGAGCCAACTATGTTTTAAGTGCAAGTGTACACCACAACAAATGGAAAAGCAAGACTGAAAACAACTCAGAATGATTTCATGGTTTTCTGAAACGATGTTGAACAAAGTTTGGTCTGGCCTCTACTTGTGATCTAGCCAGATCCTTTACCAGTATGCGGACACTCATTAAAAATTTTTCCAGTACAGGCTGGATAACAGAGGAAGTCCCATATTTAGCTCAGCACAGCATTATTTTTTTTTGCTTTTCTTATCTTCATCAGTAACATAATGTCAACAGGCACCATCATGTATACAAAGCAAAATGAGAGTATTAGAACTGGGCATTATTTCTTACAAAAGGAAAAGGTGTTTACATCTCAGTTGTTTGCAATATAGTTGCTATCCCTAAGTCTGTACATTGTATCTATCTTAAAAGCAAACAACTTTTTTGAATTTTAGAGATTAATCCCTGTTCCCACCACCCCAAAACAATCACAGTTCTGTATCTCTGGCTTGCGATATGGTGGCTGTCTTTCAAAGAAATAATAATGCTGCTGCTGTATGAAGTCATTTGGATTGGGCAGAACTGTTTTAAAACAAATTTTAAAATGTTCTTTTACCTTGAGAGGCCTGCCTATCACTTGTGTCCACAGAATCAGTAGCAACTTCTACCACACCTATTTGTAGTGTGTCTTCCTAGAATAAAATCAAAAAGTTGAAAATCACAGTCATCTTTTCTTTGTACTTTTTAAGAACTGCAACATCCACCTTATAAAGTGAACAGCTTTGCTTTACTGCAAAATGCCTATGCTACTTATTTAATTCCACCAAGGCTAGTGAATTTCTAAAATTAACATCCATCACCCAAATCAGCCAATTTTATCCTGCTGAGTATTTTCTGGAAAAAGCACCTCTCTTCTAAAAACCCCAGTGAATGCGGATCAGAAAGCAAGGAAAAACCCTGACGTAGTCCCACATGGGAGGAGTGCAGGTGTAGTAGAGAAGTAAAGCAAGGAGGTAGCACAACAGTCCCACAGAATAACCAGCAAATGGTGTGCGCCACTGTGTATTTTGTTCCATCTCCCATGGTCAGATACAGTTTTCCTCCAGGCATCTTTCATGACACCCAATTAGGAAAAACTTTTTAACTGTAAAGATGACTTACTAACTTAAATCTTTAGTGACATTTTCAGTGATCCCAGATATGTAACCAAATGTATTCTCCTGCTATTCTTAAATGAAAAAAAAAATCTGATGGACACTTACGGTGTCGCAGTGCAACCTTACCCTTTCAGCAGAAAAACAAAATAATGCTTCTAGGCTCCTATGGACTATACCTGTTCACAGCTGATCTGGCTCACCACAGCTTCATAAGGAGGAGGTGGTTCCAGAGGGCAGAACACTTCAACTCCTTTAATTCTAGCTCCATAAATATGTGGTAATGGAATCACATCAGAGCCAAGCATCCTAGGGTAAACAACACTGAATTACAGTACAGCTTTCAACCTACAGAAAAACATTATCAGCTACAGAGTTCCACTGGCTTTCCTGTGCCAACTCAGATTTTGAAATTTCAGTCAAAGCTAATAAATTTGCCTACAGCTGTAAAAGATTTTCCCAGAACATGGCAGGAAATGGCTCCTTGGAAGGTGCCTCTCCAATGGGCTCATG
Source organism: Apteryx rowi (assembly GCF_003343035.1). Taxonomy (NCBI): domain Eukaryota; kingdom Metazoa; phylum Chordata; class Aves; order Apterygiformes; family Apterygidae; genus Apteryx; species Apteryx rowi. The sequence continues at coordinate 4,044,551 of NW_020450196.1, read as the reverse complement.
AGGATTTTAAACAGCTTAGGGCAGCACTGCATCTAGGACCCCATTTGGTTTTATTTCACAGAGAGCTGGGAACTGCAGGGTTCAAATACGGGTGGGATTTCAAAATAGGTCTGACTTTTTTTTTAAAAAAACCTTTTTCTTGGGTCTGACTTTATGAATTACAACTGAAATTAAAGATACTTCTGATCTCATGTTTTACATTCAAATACAGCTGCATGGCAACCAACAAACCCAAACTAAGTCTACTTCTGTGATACTTGGTGAAGAGTATTATAATTAATCAATTTGCAAAGGCATGTGTGAGCTAAATATATTTTATTGTTAACCTCACTTTTCAGTTTTCAATAGAGAGGTCTCTGCAACCTTAAATACAGCAGAAATCCCAAAGAGCTTTTTCCATATCATTTTCCTCTTAGGAGGTAGCTCTGAAAGTGCAGGTGTCCTGCACCTAGGGAGGAATAACCCCATGCACCAGGACAGGTTGGGGGCTGACCTGCTGGAAAGCAGCTCTGCGGAGAAGGACCTGGGAGTGCTGGTGGACACCAAGTTAAGCAYGAGGCAGCAATGTGCCCTTGTGGCCAAGAAGGCCAATGGTATCCTGGGGTGCATCAGGAAGAGTGTTGCCAGCAGGTCGAGGGAGGTGAT
>NW_020450196.1:4023182-4043695 GCF_003343035.1 Apteryx rowi | reverse complement strand
TATCTGAAGGGAGGGTGTCAAGAGGATGGGGCCAGACTCTTTTCAGTGGTGCCCAGTGACAGGACGCGAGGCAACGGGCACAAACTGAAACACAGACACTTCCATCTGAACATGAGGAAAAACTTTTTCACTGTGAGGGTGACAGAGCACTGGCACAGGTTGCCCAGAGAGGTTGTGGAGTCTCCTTCTCTGGAGATATTCAAAACCCACCCGGATGCAATCCTGTGCAATGTGCTCTAGGTGACCCTGCTTGAACAGGAGGGTTGGACTTAGACGATCTCCAGAGGTCCCTTCCAACCTCAACCATTCTGTGGTTCTGTGAAATTAGTCCAGTGTCTGGTGAAACTCTTTTTGGTAAATTTGACAACACATGTTTATTTTATGCCATTTAACACTGGAACAAAGTGCTGTGACTGACAACAGAGCCGCCAAAGGGATTTTTCCGACAAAATCTTCAGGGAAGTCTTTGATCCAGACTGCCTGAGTCTTTCTCTGCTTTTTATTAATTTCTAAATGCTCTTCACCTTCTCCATTTCTATCAAGGCTACAGAAACTTAAAATGTAAGTTCCACATAAAGCCATTCCAGAAAGGAGCTCCTGAGCAGCTATTGACTTGGTACTGAGCAGAACCTCAAGCAAAACACAGAAATCACAGGTTCTGCTCTCCAGATCCAGTTCAGGCTCCCACCTATCACTACAGGATATTCTACAAAGAAAAGTAGCACGAAAGCGAGTCCTTCCTTCCAGAGTTCAGGGCTTGTTTGGGCAGTGGCTGGAGGAAACAAAGGTGACTGAAAATCTTCTTTATACAAGCTAAGAGGAAAATGTAAAGGGAATGGAGATGCCTATGGAAGCTTGCTTCAAGAGGAAATATAAAATAAAGAATAAAAACTATTTGCAAATTGCAAAAAAAGAACTGGGGAACTTYTGTGAAAGGCTTCTGTCAAGGAAAGGAGATAATACAGGGAGAAGTGTAAGGCAAAAAAAGGGAAGATCTGGATAACTGGTCATTGCTTTTTTTAATTCTAAAATTGGAGGGAATAAAACATGTTTTAACTTTAGCCCAGCTATTTCATCAGTCCCTAAAAACTTCAAGATCATTTTGGAGAAGAATGGAGATTGGTATTTTATTGGCACTACCTCTTTGCACTTTTCAAGTATTCCACATATGTGCTAAATCTGTGTTTAACGTAGGCTACATAAGTATATGTGTCTTAAGCCTTAAAGTTTTATTTTGTTTTTAAACATGCCTGATCTGGTCACACCTTGAGAATTAATGCTGTACCCAAGAATTGTATCATGTTAAATTTTATTAGAGAACATTCAATCAGAAAAGTATTCCCTTAACTCCCTTGATATAAAAGTTGTTCCCAGGATATGGATGTTTGTCAGTCTGTTCTTTATTTTTTAATTTCCACTCTCTCTTCCTATGTAAGCAAGAGAAATTCATGCATTAGTCATGGAAATTAAATTAAGTGAGAAACAGTGGGCAGTATTCATCTAACCTTTTCTCTAGGCAGTTATTCCCTCTCCAGCAAATTAGATCCCTTCCATTATTCTCCTTTTCCAGCAACTGTAACACAGGGTAAGGACTTAGGTTCAGAGACTTTAGTTCATGATATCAAAACTCAGTCACTGCAGGTAGAAAACATTTACATATTACATATTCAGTAGTGTTTTACAGGGATCATAAGATTTAGGACAAGCAGGCATGTGGGCACAGGAAATACCGGGCAGCTTTTTGAGATGATGATATAGGAAGGTAGGGAGTAACAGTTCAAGCTTTTTCAGGGAACTCCACAGTGAACAGATTCTGTCGAATGCTTCCAGACTGTGATATGATGCTACACTGTCTGCATTATTTGGGATAACGGAGGGAAAAAGTGCACCCTTCGCCATCTCTCTCCCATATTCTATGGCCACACCTTAGCTGAACAGCAGTACCAGGACTTTGGCCACGCAGAATCTTTAATGGTTCAGTAGCAGTAAACACATACAGCAGCTGTGAAAGAACTGTCAGAAGGATATGGGCCTAATCTGAGGAACATGCTGTATTTTGGAATACATGATTTGAATAAACATATTTGCATTTTGGCAAATGCTTCTAATCCCCAAATAATATTTTAAATTGAACTGAGATAGCATTTCTAGACCCCAGGCAATTGATTTGCTGTCCAGAATGGATTCCCTCTTCTCTCAAACTCACATGCCTTATAATACTTTATTTTGTATTTCATTCTTCACAGGGAAGCTCTTCTGTGACCGCACATGCTGTTGTGCCAATTCAGAAAAATGACTTAATGACTTAATTACTATTATAAAATAATAAGATTAGAGATAGGAGTTAAACAAACATTTGTAACACTGGTTTGTTTTATCTACCACTGAATAAGACAAATGTAAAAGGTTTCCCATGAATAAATGGACAAACCAATTAATTGGCTGTGCTAGCATATGGTTCTGGCTCTGCAATTTAAAGGGTGGAGGAGAATGATGGCCCATTCCAAACACGTCCTTGGCACATGCTTTGATCACTGCAGTGCTTCCTTTCTCCTAGGCATGTATCTGTTTTGGAATCTCCCCAGATGCACTTTGCAGATGGTGGTTCTGTCCCCTGGATGAAGCTCCTGAGACACTCTCTTTTGCACAAAGGTTTTGGATGCTGTATTCATGGGAGTGCAGCATAGAAAGGCAGGTCATGGACAGAACTTGACATTCAGGGTACAGACCAGACAGGGAGGGGAATGAGATGTGAAAGGAGACTGGAAGAGGAAAGGCCAGATCACATGTAAGTCACTCGGCTGGACACTGTGGATCCATTCTAGGGTGAGTCATATTTCCTAATCTGCCAAGAACGGAAATTAAGTCTGTCTGTTGCTTTCAGCTTCTGCCTTGCTATGTCCTACCCTCACCACTCTAAAACAAGGGGCCTGACTTTGTAAATACATCACCTTCATTTACATATTATTATCAACAATTTTAATGCAGCAAAAGGCAAGGTGGTTATCCACTATTAACCTGTAGAAGCCTTAAATATTGTTGAGCAGCCCCCACTGTGCTGAAAATAGACAAAGAGAAATACCACTGTCAGGAAGGAGATAACCATCTAGAATGACATGCCAGACAAAGAACGACAGACCCATTTTAAAACAGGGGAACTGTGACAAACATACTTGAACAAATATCTAATGGTGTTCCAAAGAGAACACTGTCTTCATAACTAGCATGTTAAAGGCTTAAATCAAGACTCAAATAGGATTGTTTTAACAAAGCTTGGTATTCAAACTCAGTCTTCTGAGCTTTAGACCACTTCCTCCTTCTAAAATTATTCCTATACCATGTTACCGTTTTCTGGGTAAACACACAACAGGACTTCTAATTAACTCTGCAGGTCATGCACTCTATTCCTGATGAAACAAATAAACAAAATAGTCCTGCACACTTCGACCATGCAAAAAGCAGGAGTTTTAAACAGAGTTCAATGATAAAAAGACTGCTTAAGCATCACAATAGTTTATCCAAACAGTGGATGTTCACAGCAGAATAATGCAGCCCCACCTGGGTCATAAACTAATAAACAAAGCTCACTTTCAAATTACTGTGAAGACTGCATAACCACTCTGTATACTTTCAAAAGGAAGAATAACAAAACCTAGAAGTCACCAATGAATTGCAGGAACTACAGAAGCCAGTAAATCTCAGTAGTGCATAATAATAGTTTTCATTCTTAATGGACAAGCTACAGGGTTTTTAACCCTCTTCCTGAAAAAGAAAATCTAAGCTTATATTTTAATGTTCCATGAGACAATTACACCAAAGAAAGCAGCCTGCAACAGAAGGATTTTCTGCCCACCGTCCTCTTACTCAGAAGAAAATTCACAAAGCTATTATTTTATCCTCCTCCAAATCCTTCTTCCTTAAAATTCACCTCTATCATAATGAATTCAAAAGAAAAGGGGGGAAAAGAACTTACAGTGACATGTGACTATCCCCTTTTCCCATTCTGATATGTTAACTTCTCCCATGTTACCTTTCACTCCACCTCTATCCCACAGCTACAATTTGAAAAGACGACCAGCAATAGCAGGTATGAATGTAGTCCGACTGCTCATACTGGGCTAAACCTTCTCAAGTACTGAGATAAGGATAGTGATTACCTGGCCTGACAAAACAATAAAAACATAGCCTTCAATCAGCCCTAACCGACAAAAAGGGGAAACTGGAATTTTTCTGGCAAAAAAGGTCTTTGGAACAGAAGGACCAGACTGCTATTTAGGATCCTCTGTCCTAGAAGCTTTGCCAAGAAGTTAGGCCTGGCTTTAGGCCTTTGCCCTGGCGCGATCTTGACAGCATCACAGTTCTCAGTCATGTCATACTGTGATATTTGTCTTACTCAGATACAGTTCCTATAAAATCTAAGGTGAAAACTGCAAAACTATACCCATCAGCCATACTGTATTTAYACTGCCTCCTTATTCACTAAAGGTTTTTTTTTCCTTTTTTTTCTTTTTTTTTTTTTTTTAAGTAGACAATATTTTTCAGTTAATTACAGAGAAAATTGTCTTAAATTAAGATTACGGAGTGTTCCCAAAGACACTAAAAGAAAGGAAGAGCTTTACCTGTGACTCATTCTGGGAGTACAAGAATAAAATGTTGCAAAGTATGACGGAGGTGGCACAGGTGGGACAAAATCTTCAGGATCTGAAATGTGACTTTGTTCTTCAATTTCTTCTGTGGAAACCTGAGATTCATCCTAATCAAATACAACCTCTGTTAACAAAGCTTCTAACTGTAACAGAAAGTATTAATAGCTTACACAATTTTGTAATTTTATTAGTACTTCTGTTTTTATTAGGCAGTGCCTTGCACTCACTTACTGCACAGGTTCTTCTTGTTGCAAATATCTGTAAGTAACGCAGAGCAGCTGCTACCAAGCAAACTGTGGTGGTGAGAGCATTCAGGGCACAGAGAGCAAAGAGAACTTTCTGAAGAACATGAAGATTATGAAAATTAAAAGATTAAATCAAGGCATTTGTAATTATCAAAAAAAAAGCAAAAAAAAATCCCAAGAAAACACAAGGATCTATGACAATTAGTTTTTAATTATGTATGTGATGCAGTCTTCTGGATAGTTCATCTCTAAGATTGGAATAATTTGTAAAACTTTTTTCTGCTCTATTGCATGTCCTGACAGAGAGATACAGAAGGGTTTAAGACTGCTCAGCGTGATTTACAGTCCATCTATTCATCCAAGAATTATGTCCTTTCTGTGGGAAAAATAGATGTGAGATAAACACCATTAAAGGAAATACTACAGCACTTCTGTGCTTGAAAATGATGTTGTCTGGAAGTTGCATTTTAGAGATTTATAACCCAAGAAGGACTGAGTATACGAAAAGAGATGACGGAATCTCAGATCATCAGCTAAAATTCACATCTTTATCCATGCAGAGCTGTCTGAATTCAACTATAGCTTTGGTTGCACAGAATACAAAAAGGACAAGAACTGCATAATTTAATTCCATTCATAGATCTAGCAGTCTTAAAGCACTGTTAAGATTACCAAAGCTGACAGTTTCTCAGATCAGGAATGCACTGATCAAAAATGTAATCTAGAGACAAAAAAAACAAAAACAAAAACCCACACTCTTACAAAATTATAAGGAGCTTATGACCAGTATGGAAAGCCAAAAGGTAAAAGAATTTGCTACAGTAAAAACAGCAATCACTTCAGCACTGCATTTTTGCACAAGAGTGGACATTATCAAAGGGGTCTTTTTGAGCACTGCATGCAAGGTACCTTAAGGAGAAGGTGAACGGMACTGCATGACTTCACTGGGTATAGCTTCAGCGCATTCTCCTTTTCTGTGCATTTAGTGGGATGAAATTCTTCACAGCAGAAACAAATCTTGTTTTCACCCAAGTCCACCTTTAAAAAAAACATTTTAATTTATTAGCTGTTTTATGCAAAACTTTTAGCTACATAATATAGAGCTAATGCTTTGAACTATATCTCTGACTGCAAAATAGACCAAATTACAGACTTACAAAATTAAATTTGTATGGTTTAGTATGCCAGTGATTCACACATTATAAAACTGTATTATACATACTTCTTATCTGCAAATAAATTTTACTGATAATTTCAAGACATCTGAATACAACTTACTTCTAAGCAAAGTTGCACTGATTACTGAACAACCTTCGTATCCAAACTCCTCCAATTCCAGAGAAACTTGGAAGTTCTTTGACTGACATGTAAATCGCTCTGTATTTGGAATATACATATTCTCTTTGTGTGAATCATGGGCATATCTTGCATCTCTAAGGATAGAATGACACCCACAACTAAAATTTCATCCCAGTCAAATCAGTAATGACTATGCCTATATGTCACTAATGTTTGCAATTTTCAATAAATCTTGTCATCTTAGTTTTTAAGTAGAAATTCAACATTTCTCTATCTAGAGATATTGCTGTTTGTTCAGCTGTCAAACTCTCCATAGTCACAGTGTCAAAGGCTTGCATACACGAGGTTATGGAATAGTTTATGATTTTGGGAACACCTTTTGGTTTTGTCCCCTCTTTCCAAGCATAGATGACTACTGACATTCCGCAAACGTTTAACCATCTCATCTGGATTAACGTTAACAATTTTTAACGCTGCTTCAGTATATTCAGATATTGGGCCAATCTTGACCGCCAAAGTGCTTGTAAACTTTGGATGCTCAATACTCCATTAAGCCTTAAAGTTCTTCAAATCCATGCCTAAAACATGATCACCCTTATTACTGAATGATCTTGTATCCTTCAATTTACTTTAAATTATTCCACTGTTTCTGGCTCATGAATAGAATTCTTCTGCTTCATCAGACACCCATATGAGAAAAATCTTTTGCCTTCTGTCCTTACTTGTGCAGACTGTTCTGTCAGTTAGAAGTGTGGATGATTTGATCCAGTATGATTTGATCCAGTATGATTTGATCTTCCTTAATTTTTTCTCATAGATCTTGCTTTAAGGTACGAACATGAATTTTGCTAACCAGGTGTTCCAAAGAAGAAAAAAGAATCCCACCCAGAGACTATACTGACAGACCAGTTTTGTAGTTAACTCAACAGTACCCATTCATGCTTTTTTCAACAGTTTTATCTTTTTGGGGTAACAATATAAAACCTTCATACTGGTTCTGTAAATGATTATTATTTAAAAATCAGTATATAATACTGGTAAGAGGGTTTCTCTAAAGATGCATTTGAGATTCCTTCATGACTCCATAAAAATGACTAGAGCGCCTCACAGAAATTCACCTGTGTCATCAGACCCTGAACACAGAACCCAGCTACCGGTGAAATCAAACAAAACCATTTCTGGCCTAAGTATGCTCTTCTAACAAATAATAAAAGCTTTCACAACACACCTTTTGGGGTCTTTAGTTTTGGGAGGTCAGCAGCTTATGAAGGCCCTAATTCAAAAAAGCAAGTGTTTACAAAGACGGATAATAAAAGTATTGTTACGAATTTCAGTGAGTCTGTTCACAATTTTAAGTGAATCAAGAGTTGAATCAGCAAGTTTTCTTTTTTCCCCACCATGYTGTAGCTGTATTTCAATCTCTTGACATGCATTACTTTTATCTCTGCATATGGCACTTTTTGTGATTCTAGCATGGTGAGTTTATGTGGCACGTTGTCAAGAAATACATGCGAGTTATCATGTCTGCTCACCAAATCACATCTGGGTACACTGGACACAAACTGAGCACCTTGACATCCTAATATAAATCCAGCCAGGTTCAGAAGAACACAGATGACAGACAGGAGAACAAAGAGGTTAACCTGAAACAGCAAAACAAAGTTAACAGCAGTGGGAACAGGATGATAAAACACGCTCAAGGAACCTATAACAATGCAAATCACATTCCTGTGTCAGGGACAACACTCCCCTTCTGTGTGATTTTCAAAACTCCCTTAACTCAGTAAATTGTTATTGTTAACACTTTTATTGTCTCTCTCTCCTCTCATCTTGCAGGATGTGCAGGAAGAAAATACATGCAACTACTGAAGAGTATAGGTTTTCTGAAGCGTCCCCTCCCTCCCCCCCAAAAAAGTGGGACGGGACGTGGGGGGGCTCCCCCGCCCCTGCGCGCCGGGAAGGGGCTCCCTGCGGAGCGGCGCCGCTCGCTTATCTCTCTTAAAAGAAAAAAGAAAAGACTACAAAAAAGTGGGTTTTTTTTTTTTTTTTTTTTTTTTGCTGTTCCAGGCCACTTCAAAATGTCTGAATATTCTAAGAACATTTTTTCTACCGAGAGGTTTCCAAAGGATTGTCCAAATTGTCCAGCTGTCCTATAATGCCAGCATCGTAATGAATGGGAAGATATGTCAACAGGTGCAAAGCATGATTTGCAAACTTTCTGAGTTCCATTGTATGTCATACCCTTCCACTGAGTATGTCTCAACGCATTTGGATCAGTAAGAAACCTAAAAGGAGACATCTTAGGACAATATTTGTTCTGTATAGAATTTTCAAAGCTATTCCGCAGCACAAATAAATGAAAAATATTTGTCACAGTATAGTGAGGACAGAGACTTTAATTACAAGACTGTATTTCCTCCTGACTACTAAAAACAAAACACCTCCACATTCATAAGTCAGTGAATACCTTCAGTTTTATAAATATCTGAAAGAGCTACAATGGCAGAAGTAATGAAGTACTTGAAACAGGACAAGCAGAATTGGTAGATAAAGAAGTCCTATCTTTATGTAGGGCCTTACAACATGCAAGTTGTGCTTACGTGAGACTTAGAATAAGGATTTTAAACACATGCAAGAACTTTTACTGTCACAATTCATATGTGCAAAATTTTTCTGTACTTCATGAGAAAACTGAGGAAGCACTATAGGTGAGAATAGTATTTTGAGATAAATAAATATAACAGGTTCCTGTCCTGACACATTTAAATTTCAAGCACACAGTCCCACAAAGCTAATATCAGGTCTTCATGTCCAAAAGAATCCTTGTTAATAGCTATCTGTTCACTCTGGTTCCTTTGTATCAAAATTAAAAATGCAAGAGAAGACAAAAAGCTGAGGAAGAGAAGGACTGCATGAGGGACAGGCTCAGTTCTGCTCCAGGTAATTTTATAAAAGATTTATCAACAAGAGGTTTGTAAACACGAAGAAGCAACAGCTTTTCAAATGAATTTGGCTGAGGTATCACGCTTAACTACTTAAATATCTGGACTATAAATAAATCAGAGCTGTTGTACCAATTATGATCCTATTTACTGAAGTTCAGGAAAAAAATCAATCCTGAATGGCTGAGAGCCAAAGGACAYTACTTTGCAAGCCCATTCCTTAAATTATAACATCCCATTATGAATAGCAATTGCAGAAGGGTGACTATGACACTATCACATAAAGCAGGTTTTAACCTCAAAAAACAATAACTAACAGAGCTAACTACTTCCCTGAAAAGGATGAGGGCTCCTTTGTATTAGATACACTGAGAACAATCAATATTAAGAGGAACAATATTTTCATGTAAATTTATATATATCATAAAACCATAGATAACAATTTTTAACATTAGTATGGATTTTAAAAGCCATTTGTTTTTCATACAAACACAGAATTTAATCTTTTTTTGAAATTAATTCATTGCTCAGCACTCAGATGAATCAATACCACTTCTTGTGATCTTATCTAGAGTATCTCAGTTACCTTTCTGATCAAAATTACTCTGAGAAAATTAATGAATAGATGGACAGGAAAATCTCATGCAAAAGATACTTTTCCTCTGTGTTCAACACAGGACATTACCAACCTGAAACTAGTCAGCTTTATGAATGAATTAGAAGTTGTTTCAATGTAACACATCTTCATAATGCAAATCTCAAGAAACCAGATTAAGGAAAATAAGAAGTTTCTTTCAGCTGATGAAGAAAATGAGGTCCTGAGCAACGAAGTTACTTTGCAAAAATCATAAGTCAAGGTGGATCAAAAAAAAAAAAAAAAAGGCAAAAGCAAATTCATATATTAGTTTTCCTCCTTTGGTATAGAAATTGTTGTAGAAACAAGAACAGTCCAGTATACCCCTATATAAAAAGAAATAAATGCCAGCACTCCTAATGGTGTACGAAATCTTAGATAAAAAACATACAGATTTCCTAAAGAAACATGTTAAAACTAAAGAAGAAAAAGGAATAAAAGTAGTATTATTCTTACACAGATGCAAAAGCAGGATGATAATTTGTAAATTGCTGATGTTCTAAAAAATTCTAGTGTACAAAAGTGAACCCTTGGTCTGTATTCTATTACATGTATGGTCTATTTGCACCTGCAGAACCTATTACTCAGAAAATCCCAGTGGAGATGAAGAAACTAAAAACAAGTCTTCTACATACAATCTGAAACACACACACTAGCATGATCAGAACTATCACATTCACTAACACAAGAAAATAACTGTTTAACAAACAGAAATAACTGTTTAGCAGAATTTGAAAGAGTAAAAATGCTTTTGCCTTTTGCTCCCTTACTGGTTAGTATTTTTGGCCACCCCTTTCACAAGTATTCCAATGACACAGTCAAAACATCACTGATGGACTACAACACAACCTTCAAAGCAGTGAACATGTCTTTGAGAAGTACCCCTCCAAGGATAAATACCCTTCCTGGAGATTAATCAACATTACTTTAGGTACAACAGCAGAAGTGTTGACAGAATAGCAGGTAGGACTTAAGCTTCAGAGACCATAATGACTCCTGCATCACTCATTTCATCAGTTCCAGGAAACCGTGACAAAGACCTTACTTKGAAATTATGTTTTCATTACACATATGACCTATTGGACTGGGTTATGACAATGACAAAAGGCAAAGATGGGTTGGAGAATCTTTCAACATAGACCAGGAGATTCAGATTAAGATTTGCAACTTTCTAGTAATGTATCCTTTAATTGTTTAAAATAAAATATTTATGAACTATGTGGCCAAAAAAGGCAAAAAAAAAAAAAGCAGAAGCCTCTGCAGTGGCTAGATGAACTAAGAATCTCAGTGCTCAGGGAAAGAAAGGTTATAAACCTTATCATGTACTCCAGTGACAATTATCCAAACAGAAGGAAATTGCAAATTTCTATATGACACAATGCCTTTGGAAGCTACTCCTGCAATGTCACAGTTTACACATCATGCTTTTCTCATGACTTTATTTCAKAAGATACATTTTCCTGCAGATGAAAATTTAAATGCCTTCTCCATGACTATCCACCTACACGTAAAAACAAGTAAGAACACTTTCTATCACAGYGAAAGAAGATTCCACCCATATGTAAACCAGGAAAAAAAGTATCATCAGCTTAGTATAAAAAAGTCAGTGTATGGAAGACACTGACAAAGGCAAACATGCTATTTTAAAAGCAAAAACAGAGGTAATTGGTCTTAACTGCAGTGACGAAAATAGAAACAAGTCAAATTATGGCATCAGTTTGGMCCACTGCTCTTAATCTTTCCAGCATCAGATATGCATGCATTGTGGACAGCTGCAGAAAGTCTTGAGGAACACTTATATCAATTAAACTACAGAAAAGCAGAGTGTGTTCTGATGTTAGACACATTATTTATTAATGCCTTGCTTGGATAATTTTTTTTCCAAGAAAAATATCATCATGCACTTTGAGGGTTCTGTCTAAATGCTTTCAGCCAGTCAAGCCAATACTGCTGCTGAAGCTGATGGGAGTTTTGCCTTTAGCTTCAATGGTAGCAGGGGCAGGCCAGACTTAGAAGATTAAGGCCCTGACCCTGTAATTCATTCTGCATGGGCAGACTATTATGCTACAGAGGAATTGCTTTAATACATACATGCTATTATAGGACTGTTGCCCAAACAGGCACTTAAATACTACGTGAAAGAAAAACACTTGCTCCATATTCATTAACTTATATGTCTTTTTATGTCCTGCATATATATTTTATAAGCATCCTTCTAGGAAAAGATAAATCAATGTATTAATTTTCCTCCAGATACACAGCAGCAATAGCTAGCTAAGTACTAATTATGTGGCCCTGCTAATTTTTTATCAGTTGTGAAAGCCATTTATTGTGGCTCATAGAGATCTGCAATACAACTCTCTCTCAAAAAAAAAAAAGCCACATAAAAGTAGAAGACAAATTCATTTATTTAACAAAAAACACCTCATACTTTAAATGCAGCATCAGAACTCCTCAAATGAATCAGGAGAAGATGGTAAAAGATATAAATATCAGAAGAAACCTGAGTCAGGCTACTTGTAAGGCTTTTTATAGTGTCTCACACTTTAAAGTTCCTTTTATTTTTTAAGACTGACTTCAAAATCTTTGTGTGAATATAGCTTCTTGCATTAATGGCTGGAGATCTGTATCTGAATGAAGACATTAACACTGAGCTATCCTACTTCTAAAAATCYGGAGAAACATGCACCACTACAGTGATTCTCACTGAAGCTGAATGACTTTGCTCACTATGAAGCACGTTGCTAGGGTGAATTTGGCAGTATTGGGGTGAAGTTCTGCAGCTCCTGTTCACACTGCGTTATATTCCTGCTAGCAGTGAAGAGCCTGCAGAGCTAAAATTTATGGAAGTTCACTTCACTAGCACCAGGACTATGTATTTAGGTCTAAACCTTAAATCTTGATTAAATCCATGCAAAGTAGCTAAGGTGCAGATATCATGAAGTAATAACTTGCCCTAAAAAAATTTATATAAAAGCTGCTGGGAAATATTTTTCTTCTGATAAAATTTTTCTGTTAAAGAAAAGGTTTACATCAAAATTATTCTCCAAAAATTATTTCAAATAAAAGAAACCTGAATTCCAAAAACTGTTGTTTTCCAATGCAGGTCTGAAAATTTTTGTCATAGAAAAACAAAAATATTAACACTTTCCATTAAAAAAGCTTTAAATATAAATTTGAAAGCCTTACTGTTACTGACCACATTGTAAAACACAAGGAGAATCCAGATTGAACTGCTCAGACTGAACATGCAACATAAGCAAAAAAACACATTTTTACCTGAAATCTGACCATACCTCTAATGACTATGACTATAAAAGCTTACATGTTATCTAACAGTGGAACCATAAAGCATTCGATACAGCTGAATGTCAGAGTTCCATTCACCCCATCCGCATCTGCACTGTCAATTTCCTGGTTACAGATATGGGAGTATGCATTTGTAAGTACTGAACTGCTCCCCAATCCTTGCAGTTGCCAGTTATACTCTTTCCAGACTAACAGCTTGGTTCTGCCTTCCTGCATGGTTGCACTCCTTTCAGCTTTCATGTCCCTCATATATCTGATCACAGTTGATTTTTCCTTTAGCAGCAGAACCAAGTTTTTAAACAGCCAGCAGAGAAATGCCCAATTTGAAGGCTCTGTTAGTGAAAAACACAAGGAAGACTCCTAAAAAGCACACTCAACAGGAATGCAACATTTCATACATGACTGAGAAGGAACAGACACTTCACTAGCAGAATGCCTTTGTATTCACCAGAGTATGTATGGCTCCAAGTATCACCTGAAAGCACAACATAACCTCATGGTGCATTGGCTTAGTATAAATCAAGATAAAAGTAAGGGGACTGGCTATTATAGCAAGATTCAAAGATGTGAATTACCCTTGATGCATAGGCAATAAAACAAGCAAAGAAAGAAGCTAGGTTTCTTCAGTTAAAAATAAAATTTAAGATCCTGTGAAAGGAAAAAGTCCAGGAGTAAACAGGAAGGAACGAGCTTCTATAAAAGTAGAGAACATCATCTAGCCCAAAACTGTTTAGAGCCAATATCCAAGCAACTTTGGAGGAAAAAAAAAGTTTTCCTTTCCCCCATAAACACACTCAGACAGGCACATACAGGAGGAAGATTCTCCTCTGGAAGAAAAATCAGCTTCAGAAGACAAATGTTACAAGCTGACTTCCAAAGTAGCTTGACAAGTGATACCCAGATCAGAAAACCCCCAACAACTAAAAGCAAGGTAAGATTTCAGAGTGTCGAGGTTTCTCAGGAGATGACTGAAGGCAAAGTCCGCCTTGCAAGAATGTCCTTCAAAAGACCTGATTACCATTTAGTTTTGTCTTGCAGTGTTCTGACTCTGGGACTTATTATTTACTTACTATCTTCCCACATGGCGCTATATCCTGGGTGGCACAAAAGAATAAATGTGGCCCTCAAATTTTATTTATTAACAGCAGGTCTTACAACAGTCTATCCATTTCAAGACTGGTCTCCTCTTGTGGCTGGTGATACTGAAGGCCACCACCCATTTTATTTAACCGTTCTCTCTTCCTTTCTCCCCTCCAGTAGAGAAGACTAACAAGCCTTCTCTGCCTTTAACATTGCAGCCACTTCCCAGGCCTTCTCTCCTGATAATGCAGTCCTGTGCTTTCCCCTGCCCTGAGCACCATCAGAGACTTACCGTCATGGGAAAAACAACCCAACTGTTTTTATTGCAAGGATTCAGACTGAAAGTGACAGCTGTCTTCCCCTTCTCTCCATGTCATCTCCTCCCGCCGCCCTCCTTTTCCTCAGGCTGGCTGCAGCTTTTTTYACACCATTCTTGACAGGTTAATGACCCTCAAAAATAGCTGCAGGTATCCTTTAAACTCCTCCAGCCTAGTGCCTGTGAGAAGACTGTCTGCGCTGCAGGACAGTTTAGCTGGTCACAAAGAATAAACCAAGGCCGTGAGAAATTATTACCTAAAGGTTGAAGATGGAGAGAAGCATTCTGTAAGCAAAGAGTCCATCATTTTATTGGAGGAACTACATTTCTGCAGTGAAAAGGAGTTGTAGGCAAATAGCTGTATTCCAACAGACTTCAGAGATGACGAGGCTCTGAAATCCTGAATCAGAGTATCAACCAGGTTTCTTTTAGAAAGAACTAGAATTTTTTAAATGATGTGAAGAAAAATGTGAATTATTTTATAAAATTCTTTAAGTACTGCAAACTGGCTATTAAAAGAAAAAACAAGATACTAGAAGAAAACACATGAAACACAATTATCATGTTCATAAGACTAAACCTACCACAGACTACTCTGAGGAACAGCACCTCCTCATGGCCAGATTCTGTAGCACTCGGAGTCACCATGATTATGATG
This sequence comes from Apteryx rowi, assembly GCF_003343035.1. NCBI lineage: Eukaryota > Metazoa > Chordata > Aves > Apterygiformes > Apterygidae > Apteryx > Apteryx rowi. The sequence continues at coordinate 4,028,566 of NW_020450196.1, read as the reverse complement.
AAGCCCAACTCCTGAAAGGAGAGAGGGCAAAAGGATGGAACCCGAATGTCTACACTTATTTATAGTCTAACTGCTACATCTGAGAGCTTTTAGTATACATCAAGGTAAATTAAAATCTGTACCTAATTGCCTAATTTGGGCTGAAAAAAAGCTATTTTGGGGGTTTAGATGTATATGAAGAATTCTAAAGGGCACTCAGAGTGCATAATTTGAAGATATTAAGAAACTGAACTGAGCAACYGAAAACAGCTCTACTTAAAAAGAAAGATGAGAAGAGGCCTTTGCTTAATAATATGAGAGCATCTGAAGATTAAGACATAAGTACATATGAAAAAGAATAACAATCATCGTTGATCCCACAAATTTATGCTGTAACTGTTAAACACAGACCAAAGTCAATGTGTACAGATGCCAAAATGCTAACATAAATTGTTTCAATACAAAACATAGTAATTCATAACAAGAACTTGGGATAATCCTGACCCCTCCGACTTCTGGAACGGCAAGAGCACAGGTACCCCATATGCTAAATATCTAGATTCTGTAGCAATCTTGTAAAACCACCATCATATGAAATCAATCCTTTCTGCAAAGCTTATTTGCTACACATAGGTATTCGGTATACCTGGCACCTGCTTGAATTAAGGCACGTCAGGAAGACAGCTGTGTGATCTCTGCTTCCTTCATAACAGGGAGGTGGCTCCATGCTATTTCTGAACAGGCTAGGGAAAAAGAGAATCAGTGCAAAAGTCTGGGGAAAGGAATTCATTAGAAGTGTACTGAAAAGGAGTAACTGCAAAGGAGCCTTGCATAAGGAGTAAAAAGGGGAGGTGCAGTCACACCTTGAAAAAGGAGCGTGTATCAACCCTAAATATGTTTCTAGTTTTTAGTAATGAATTATGTAACTCTAAGCCTTTCTGTATAAGCAGTGTTATTACTTAGGCCTTTAAGAAACCTGTTTGTACAACTTACAAGGTCACAGCTCCCAAGAAAAAAAGTTCAAGTTGCTAGAAGGTAGATATATTAGAAATCTAACCCCAAATGAATATGCTCATAGACACTAATGATCTTTTCTTGATAAATTGTAGTTAGTTCTATGCATGACTCCCTTTGAGCATTACTTTACTGCAGCCCTATAAACTGTTTAATCACTTTTACAGATGCTGTTTTCCTTTTCTGCACTTTTGGCTTCATAATCTGACTCTCAACAATCAAACTTTTCTAAAATGCACATACGAACAAGAAAAAATACACATTCAATTAACAGAATCATACAATCACAGAATAACTGTGGTTGGAAAGAACCTCAGGAGGTCTCTCATCCAACCTCCTGCTCAAAGCAGGGTCAATATTGAATTCAGACCAGGTTGCTCAGGGCTTTATCTGATCTCAAAAACCTTCCCAACTGCTGCACAACCTTTTCAGAAAACATAAACCGACTGTCCTAAAGATCATTTGGATATAAATGAAAGGATGAGGAAGAGTTTGTTCTCTAGTATTTAGGTAAAACTAGAAAGGACCCATAAAGCTTATACAAAGGCTTAAAGTTAATACAAAGGAGAACATGAAAGAGAGAAAGAGACAAAAAGACACTATGGCAACAAAATACTGAAGGAACAGTTTAGAATATAAATAATATAGAAACACTGAGCACCTTACAGGACTCAGACACTTCAAGACAGATGGCATTTATATTTATTTTCATGAAAATATGGTGCTTCTAAGAACTACTAGATTGAGAGCCGCAGACACCAACCTCCTCTATTTATCCACAGAGCCAGTATAAAAACTTGTTTTGCTCCTGCCTGTGCTAACCAATGCACCATCACTGAGTATCAGCTGAGTTGAGAAAGAGCAATTCATCCAGAGCTCACATCTCTGATCCTTCATACTTTTCCCATTGATGACCACGTGGAGCTGTAACAGAACTACAGTACTTCACAGATCACCAAGAAGCATCACAAAAATAAAACAATTACTTTGTTGTGGAAAAAGTCTGAGAAGCGACAGTACGGTAAAGAAAACTTCAAATCCTCTTTTCAAATCCCATCTCTGAGACATTGAAAGCCACACAGCTTTAGATTTCACTTACAAATAGAAACAGCTTACATACTCCACACACCAATTTACTTCTCTTGGAACAATGTAATGTCAAGTGTATTTGAAAGAACAACATTGGATACTGTAATACAGCACTGCTAAGGTTAGCTCTCACATCTGCTGTCAGGCACTAGCACAGTGTAACTGAGCTGAGGTTCAAACCAATTTCCTTATTGAAGCTTGAGCTGCACTGTCTCAGAGAGCTGAATTATTTATTCTAAATGAGTATGTTCTTCTATCTACACAAACACAAAAAGTGCTCCAAAAAAAAAAAAATTAGCACTTCCTCCAAATGCAGTTCTCCTTTGCCCCTAACAGAGACCATGTCCTTACAGAAAAGGATATAGCCTTTCTTGGTTTTTGACTTCTCTTTCAACAACCACAATTTTACAATCTCCAAATAGACTCAACAATAAAGCTTTTTTTCAAGGAGAAAGAAGTTAGCTTTTTGCTAATGACTCTATTAAATCAAGAGCATCTTCTGGCAATTCCCTTACAGCAAATTTTAAAAATACTTACCAAAAGTATCATTGGTCTCTTCCATGTCGTTAAGCCTATGATTCCTGATAAGATTACCTGCAATATCAAAAAACATAGCATTACAATGAAGCCAACAACTGTACACAACATGTGTACATTTATGTGGCATTTATCACTCCTATGATAAAAAGTAATTCAGAGTGCTAAAGTAATGCTTGGAAGTGCACTTTAAAGCAGAAAATCAGAGTCTCTATTGATAAGATTCTTCACTTCTAAGAGCATCCTATCAAATAACATAATCAAAACTAATATTATAATATACTGTTCTCTTATTATCTTCATTTCAGTAAACATGCATGCAGATGAAGAGTTATGCCAGCAACTCCCACATCATTAATTACCTGAAAAACAAGCCTTTCAACTGAGGACACATTTCTTTTAAATTAACAAGTGGAAATTAACAAGTGGCTATACCTTCTCCACTCTTGGGCACCCACTTCCACCACATATTGTTCAAGTCTGCGACTACACATTCCTGCTACTTCCCCTGTGCTGACTTGGGCCCTCCTCTGACCATTTCAGTGAAATAAACCCCAGAGAATGAACCCTACCAAAAAAATTGAGGAGTTTTCCAAAAAAAAAAAAACCAAAAAAAACTATCTCCATGAACTGACTCACTATGAAGCCTGGTGAGTGCCAGTATTAATGTAAGGAGAGAGGACAAAGTAGAAGCATCCCCTTCAGCAGCAGTTAGCTGTTAGACCAAACTTGTTGAATCACATAACTGTACCCTAGGATTTTACTTTGGAGGACTAAACAAGGAAAGGAAAAAGTACTGCTGAGAACTGAAGTAAATAACATATCTAAGCACCCTCTCACTGGAAGGATGGGCACCCAAAAGAAAGACATGTCAGTTTTTCAGCAAGCTCTGCAAACAAGGAGGAACACTTCTCGTGTGGGGAGCTTTGTGACTAAGCCAATCCACAGCAAACTCCTACCCTAAAAAGAAACAGGAACACTGGAACAGGAAGGTGACCCTTAGCATTTTCAATAAATCCCTTCTATAACTTCATTAACTTGACATGATTAACTGGTCTAGCGTAACATGCGTATATGATTTGGCCAAAACACCTAGTGATATCACCACTGGTGCTGCAAAACCACATACATAACTTCTTAGTTTCATAACAAAATATTTTTTGAATTCTGTAAGTGCAAAATAGTCACATGATTTTATAATAAAGTACATCAATATTTATGTGAGTTGGTGTTTTGCCTCTAGGACAGAAAGACTGATTTCATTATGCCTGTTAAAGCTTTAAGATAAAAGAAAAGAAAGCCTTCCTCAGTTTTTCTGCTCTGCACTTTATCAGTACATCACAATCAGGACATTGTATCTAAAATGAAAAAACAGACACAATTCCTCAATTCTAACTTTCAATTGCCTGTACCTTTCCAAGACGTTTCTGGGCTAAAATTTTTCACTCACACTGTCACACCTGAAAATGCATTTTTGGTAATTCTTCCTGATCAAAACATTATTATTTCAGAGCTGCTATTAAAAAGTAAAGGTATTTTCTCATTAAGAAAGAGATTTTGCAGGAGTAATTTTAAAACATTTTAAAAGCATAAACATGGTTTTGTGTGCAGGCCTATAAAGAAAATCCATAGGTTAGATATATTTAAATAAACTTGTTTTAATCTAGAGTAAACAGTAAGATGAAAACTGACAAGAGAGACACTCAACATATAAACTTGGAAGGTTTGGGTTGCTTTCCCCCATTAAGGCTGTGTATACTTTCCAGGATGAGTATTTCACTATACATATAAATGGGTATAAAATGACTTGATCCCCAAAGCACAGATCATTGAGCACATTTCCACAGGTGAGCAACACTGGAAACTTAATATAAAAATTAAAACTGAGRGCTGCGCTGATACTGTCCAGACTACCAGCAGGAGCAGAGCATATCAGCCACAGAACATTACTTGCTCATTGCTCAAGGGCCCACAAACTTTAATCATTTTGCTGTACTTTCGTATGCCTGCACGAGAATCTTGAAGGTACCAACTATCTTCTATTCCTACTAATTTTGTTTCTGCTTAGCACCGTGGTACAATTATTTATTCTGTATTTATAAAGGTGCAGTTTAAAGCAGAATCCAACAGGAGATGGAATAACTTCCCTCACTGCTCTTTACAAAACAGTCATATTCCCATCCATGTTTTTTTCTCGGAGTATTACTATTTTATCTCTACCTTATTACATTAACTGTATAAAGTATACAAAAACAATATACAAGGTGTATATGCATCACTGCTGGAGAAAATCTCCTTCCGACTGCACGTAGTACTTGCGTACAACTCTCCAGGATAAAGCGCACAACAGAAAACAAGTTCCCAAGCTAGTGGCCTCGATGTTGCCCATTGCCCTGTCAGGGTTTACGCTGCCACCGTAGGAAGACTGTTAGCAGAAGCGTAGCTGTTGTTTCCACGCAATGAAAAGCTGTTTACTTCTAAAAAAGCGCGTTGCGGCAGGCGTTCCCCGAGAGCTCTGCCCCGGTCGTAGGGGCAAGGCGAGCGCCGGGCCGCCGCCGCGGAGCTGCCCCGCGCCCGCGCCGCACTCACCGAGGAGCCGGCCCAGAAGGGACAGGCGTTCTTCACCTGCGCCGAGCCGCTCAGCGACAGCGCCCCGAAGCTCAGCGCCACCATGCAGCAGCCCAGGATGAGCTGCAGCAGCCCCAGGGAGAGCAGCGGGCGGGCGGGCAGCGCTCCGGCCCCCGGCCCCGGCCCCGTGGCGGCGG
>NW_020450196.1:3961407-4022666 GCF_003343035.1 Apteryx rowi | reverse complement strand
CCCCCCCCCGTGCCCTTTTTCCCTTGGTCACTGTTGTTACCAAAGAGTGAGCTTGAAGTTTTAAAATAACTCTTCCTGGCGGGAGGGAGGGGGAAGTCGCGGGATTGCATTTCGCGTTGTTGGCACCTTTCCCGACGGGAGGAGGAGGTTTGGCGGAGAAGATGTTGTGTCTGTGTGTGTGTCCGGGTGCACGCACTGTGCCGTGTTGTCTGAACAATGATCAGGGCACAGGAATTTCAGGTGCAGCAGTCGCAGAGTTTCTTTTTTACCTCCCCCGCTTTTTCCCCAGGGAAGGACGTGTGGTGATGCTGGTCTGTGCTTCTGCTGCGCTGATGGAGATGTTCCCGGCAAGGAGGCGCCAGAGCATCATTCAGCCCTGTGCACTGCTGTTCCAGCGCGCTACTCTACCTGTGGGGCATGTCTGGGCCTGCCTTAGAAAAACGGAGAATCTCAGACATGAAAAACAGAGCTTTCAGTACCACAGGAACACAGGCTGCATTAAAGGTGCCACTGGCTCATATTGGCTCACCTCTGTACAGAGAAAGGTGCAGGTCCAGCCCTCACAACGTGATTTTGGAACTGTGCTGCAATAATATATAAGGTTTGATCCAAAGAAAGGAAAAGATTTGCTATTAGAGATACTGCTCTTGGAAACAAATACTTTGGGCACCTCTGTTGATTTTTCTCCCCAAAAACTCAGGATTTAGATCATTCCTTACAAAGAAAGATCACCTGCCACCCTGGACCACTGTCTTACAATCAAATTCTCAGAAATCAAACCTTATGCTAGGGCTTATGGATAAGGGTTTGATGCAAAAGAAAGATTTTCATGTCCAAGACTGTATAAGAGGTCTTGGCAAGTGCTACTGCCACCGCATTTGACTGTATGTACTTCCACTATTTAACTCAATCATTAATTAGTAAATAAGTAATTTTAACCATATATGTGAGACTAAAAGCTATTATAGAGATAACAGTTTAGTGCTTACAAGCCATTTTCTGAGATTTTGCCTTTTATGCAGTTAAATGAAAATAYAATTGCAGATACTGTAAATACACTAAAAGCTCCATCTGACCCCAGATTTATTGCACTACCAACACCACAGGAAGCATTTAGATCACAGCATAAAGTCTTTTTATGTTATGTTCAGACTTTAACTACTTTAACCACTTCAATTACACCTTGCTATGACTGAAAAGCAGGTACCTAGTGGAGAGCGTGATTCATAGAGCCTCCTACAATCAAACCCTTAAACAGACAAAAGAGGAAGGTGCAGAGAGTTCATGAAGAGCAATGTAGAGAGCTCAACAGAAAATATGACGAATATTGAGCCACTGGAAAATGCCTGGTCCGTATATTCAGGACTTCGGAGCAGATGCCTCTAATCTTAGCCTGCCAAATCCATAGACTGCAGCCAAAGATGAAAGATACTGCATCAAAAAACAAATTTCAACCCTATCCAAACAGCAATTTCCTTGCTGGGTTATAGCAAGTTAAAAAAAAAAAGGTATCTGCATTTCATCTTGTGAATGGAATCTTGTGACTCTTGCCCTTTACTTCCAATTGCTTTGAACATGCTTTTCAAGTTTCATTATTACAAGCTAAAAAAAAAACCACTTAGATCAGAACAAAAAGTTATTTTCTGTTTAAACCAACAAATTACTTCATGTGTCACAAATGCAAAACCCACAACCTCATCTTCTGAGCTCTGTCTTTCAGACATGCACAGCACTTTCTCTGTAGCCTTTTAGCATCTTGCCATAATCTGGAAGATGAAAATAAATCATCAGTGTCCTTTTTCACCACATGCTCCATGTCACCCCACGTACCTGAAACTTCAGAGAAGATGAGGACTGAACAGAAACAGACTCATTTTGCATGGTGGCTACATTTGTAACCAAAACCTAGAATACCTTGGCTTATTGGTGAGATGTGGCGAGACAGCTTGCATGACTAAGTGCTGCAATGGATGGGTACAAGCCATTCAGGAGAGACAGGCAGGGGAGACAAGGAGGAGGCTGTCCTCTGTGTGAAGGATGTTTGGGACTCCTTTATAGGATTGGTGAAAACTTGTAGGTAAGAGTCGGARGAGAGGCCACTAACCATGCCATTGTAGTGGGTGTGTGTCACAGACCCCTGATCAGGGTGAGGAAGCCGACAAAATCTCAAAACAACTCAGTGAAGTCTCTCTATCACAGACCTCCATTCTCATGGGGGAAAGAAAGGTCTCTGACATATCCTGGAAGGGTAACATGGCAGGACACAAGCAACCCAGGAGATCTTCTGGAGGATGTCAAGGATAATTTCTTGCTTTCAGGTACTGGATTGGCCAGCTAGGGGTGGTGCATAGCTGGTGATGCACAGCTGGACCTGATATTCATTAACAAGAAAGGACTGCTTGGGGATGTGGTAATCAGTGGCAGCCTTGGCTGTAGTGACCATGAAATAGTGGAGGTCAAGGTCCTGAGGGGGGTGAGGGAGGCAAGACAGTAGCAGAGCCCAGATCCTGGACTTCAGAAGAGCAGATTTCAGCTTATTCAGGGAACTGGTAGATGGGATCCCATGGGAGACAGCTCTGAAGGGCAAAGGAGCTCAGGAAAGCAGGCTGGCCTTTAAGGATAACACTCTCCAGGTCTGTCCTGATACTCAGGAAATGAGGGAGAAATATCAGAAGGCAGATGTCTAGTGCAAAAAGGATTGTCTCCAAGACCAGGAATCAGAAACAGGCTACAAGAACTGAGAAACATTGTCCAGGCATGTAGGGATGGTGTCAGTTAAATTCGTGCTAAGCTGGTGTTGAGACTTTCAAGGGATGCCAACAGCAAGAAGAGCATCTACTGCTATATTAGTAGTAAAAGGCTGAACAAGGAAAATGTGAGCTCATTGCTGGATGGGGCAGGTGATTTAGGGATAGCAGACAGAGATAAGGCTGAGGTGCTTGCTGCCTTCTCTGTCATCACCAGCTAGGTCTGCCAGGCCTCTGGGCTTAGTGGCAGGGCTCAGGGAGGACGAGACACCATCCAGGATGAGGACTGAGTCAGGGACTGCTCACAAGCTTTCAACCTGCAAAAATCTCTGAGACCTGATGGGCTGCATGCAAGGCTTCTGAGGGATCTGGCAAATGTCCTTGCAAGGCCACTATACATCAGGTTTGACAGGTTGTGGATACCAGGTGAGGTCTCCCATGACTGGAGATAGACAAGTGTTGCACCCATCTTCAAAAACAGGCAAAAAGCCAACCTGAGGAACTACAGGACAGTCAGCACCATTTTGGTCCCTGAGAAAATCAGGAAGCAAATCCTCTTGGAGTCAGTGTTTCGGCACATGAGGGAGAAGATAGCATCAGGAACAGTCCCTGTGGATTTAGCAGGGGTAAATCATTTCTGACCAACCTGATCATTTTCTACAGTAAAATATTTGGATTTGCAGAAGTGGGGAGAGTGTTCTTGTATCCAAATTTGAGCATTGCAGTCTGAATGGGAGGACAATTAGTTGGATGGTTGGGCTCAGAGGGTCATGGTCAATGGGTTGTGCTCTACCTGGTGGCTGCTATCAAGTGGGGTCCTGCAGCAGTCTATCCCAGCACTTACCATGGTCAGCAGCTCTGAGGAGGGGACGGCGGGCACTCCATCAAGTGTGCAGGTGGCACCGAGCTGGGGAAATCAGTGGCTACGCGAGAGGACAGGTGTCACTCAGAGGGCCCCAGCTGGGTGGGAGGAAGGGGCCAACAGGGCTGCGGTGAGCTGTGGTGAGGACGAGGATGAGAATGAGGGCACGGGCACAGCCGTGGCCAAGCTGGGCAGTGCTGGGGCAGGAGGCGCTGGGGGAGGTGGCGGTGGGGCGGTCCCTGCCAGCCTGCATCATCCTGTGATCTTACCAGCMCTGAACTGAGAGTCATTTGGCATGGAAACTAGCTTTGTAGCCAAGATCTAGAATATCTGGGCTTATTGCTGTAGCATTTGGGCAACTAACAGGGAAAAAAAATACAAGTTAAACAGCTTCTTTGAGTCAGCTTTTACAGTACTTTTAATAGAGTCAGTGACACTAATGTTTACTTCCAGCTAAGCATACAGTTGTTCAAACTCATTGAAGAATTCATCTTCAATTCACCTTCATTTTATCTAAAAACTACTAATTTTATTAAATTATAAAGAGCTGGAGTGGAAAGAAGCATTCAAGCTGTAAGAGACCTTAGAAATTTCTTTTGAGAATTTTCTATACAGATTTTTGTTTTTCTCTAAACATTGCATCTGAGCAAGAATTTGTTTTCTCTGACTCCCCTTTTTGGGTGTGCAGATAACACAGACCTTTTAAAAATCATAATGTGCCCCACAGTTGTTCCTTCCCTTTTTACTTAGGGCATGGTCTTTAAGGCACCATCTATGTTTCGAAAATAATCACATTTAAACAAAGTTATAAAATATGTCTGAGTTCATGCAATTTTATACTTTCAAATGTCTGAATAGGTATGGAAAAAAAACAGCATTTTTTTTTTAACCCAGTACGTTCCCAGGTGTCCATGAATAAGCCACATCAGGACACAATTTGCTGAAACTGCAATTTTAGAGTTAAGTGCTTATTTTATATGACTGGTAGTCATAAAAAACAATCCCTTTAATAAAAAATTGAGATGCTATCCTTAAAGGACACGCTTAAATATCAAAAAGAATGTCAACAGCCAGATGAAAAGCTGTGTTAAAGTTTAAACAGTTCTGCTTCCCTACCCCTGAAGAATCTATCCTGAAGTTCTTTCAAATCTGTTTGAAATACTTAAATATTTTATATACATTAAAATATGAGGAAAATACTAGCTACTTTTAAAATTACCCTGTAATATCCAGTTTTCAGCGTTGTGGCTTCCCTGGGTCTCTGCTGAGGATTGCACTGGGAAGCAGTAACAGTAAACATAGAGGTGTTATATTATTAGGCCAGGAAAGCTGAATCTGGCTTCAGGAAAACACGATGAAGACAGAGCACAATGTATTTTGCAGCACCACATTCAGGGGAAGAGACCCCAGGTGTCTGAAATGTGGAAATATGAAAACTCAGAAACAGCAAGCAGCAAAATCAGCAGTATAACTATATCTTTAAATACCCAGATATACTTTTGAATACTTTAGCAGTTGTTTTTTCATGCTGCCTCAGATGGTAGCGGCAATAGTTAACTGCAACTTGGTAGAAAATACAATACAGGATTTTAGCTGCTACAAGATTTCTGCAGAAAGTTCTTTCAGGACCTTGGCCTTTGCAGTCTCCCTTAAGCATCCCATGAAGCCAAAGGGTACGTTTAATATCCCACTCTTTCCTTTTGACTTAGAAACTTCTAGTTTTATTCATGCTCCTTAAAAAAAAAAAAAAAANAAAAAAAAAAAAAAAAAAAAAAAAAAAAAAAAAAAAGGCAACCGCCCCTTCCCTCCAAAAACCCCCAAATGCCAAACATTCAGCACTCTGTCTCTCTTCCCACCCCTCTTTTTTGGGGGTGGTTGGGGAAGTAAGTCAAGCAATTCAGCAGTCATAGCTCAGCAACATGCTTTCAAAACAAAACCTTGTTTATTAGTTACCAGGATTAAAGACCCTGAAGTCAGTATGCCTATTACAAACTTAGCAAAATCCTTGTCAGTGGGGAAGCAAAGGAGGAATCACTCATCAGATTTTAGCTGTTCTTTAAAGTAGTCCTTCACCTAGTTTATTTCATACTTATTGCATGGGGGCCCATTGCTTAATAAAGGATAATCTTGTTATCCTTTATTATGGTATTATAAATATCTAGTTTTACTGAATTTCAGTTTTTGAACATCAAAGTAAATGCAATCTTCTTATTCTCATGGTTCAGGACAAGATTTAAACCTGTTCCCTCCTTTAAAAGCATTAAGGGCTTAGAGGCAATTAAAGTGTTTGCAGTGATCGGAGGATATTGTAGAACATTTTCACATTGGCCCCAGGACAGAGAGGGAATTAGCTTGTTTACTGATTTTGCAAGGTCTTACACTCAAATTAGATATTGCTCCCTTGATTGCGTACATGCTGCATAGGTCATTGCTAAATTTCAGGAAATGCTGGCATGGAAATCTGCCATCAGTGGGTAGGTGCCATTTGAGTGTGACTAGTAGGGAAACCAAAAGAGGCACACACAGCAACCAGTCTTAATTTGGCGGAACTACCACATTGAAGACTTGGGAGAGATAGCAGCTCTCACCTAATTAGGCTAGCCCTACACATCTTGTCAGTGCAATTTAAAAATTAAGCTACTCTCCAACAATGCCTGTACTGTGCTACATGAGGACACGAGGAGCACTCTATCCATATTCAGACTCCAAGGAGAAGTGCTTTACAAGTGCAGCCTAAGAGCTATAGCCAGACTTCATCCATTAAAGAGAGAAAAAAAGAAAAAGTTGTACTTAAAAAGATCCATTTTGCTAGCAGAACCCATGAATTTTAGTTCTACTTGGACAGAAAGGGAAGAAAGGACTTCCACAATCACATGGATGAGTTTGGTTAGTTAAACCTTTCTGTCCCAATCTCCTTCTTCCTGCTAACAGAATCACTTTGATCCCTCTGTTCTACAAATTTGAATAGTAGCAGTGCTGGGCTAAAAATACAGAGAGGTTCTTTCTTTCTTATCTCAAAGAGCAATCTTCCACCTCTCCTGGCACTGCTGAGGCTCTGGGGCATACCTGCCTCACACACTCCCATTCCTCACTCACTCCTCTGATAATGATTTCACTATCAGGGAAAGCAGGAAAGTGCTGTTCTACAAAGTGACAAAAAACACAGTCCAGAAACTTCTACCTTTTGCTCCAACAAAGCATTTTGATGCCTTTTATCATCTGGATCGTCCATTTCTTCAGCCCTTTCTTCAACTTAACTTTCTGTGATGGGAAGACCGGAACTGAACAGAACATTACAAAGGCATATCTTGAAGAATTATAAGAGTTTCAGGATTGTTTCCTATTCTGTTTTTATACCCCCTGATACTGTCAGTCTGTATGATGTATGGATCAGATACAGACTTGTGCCTCTTCAGAACTGCTGTACTATGGAAAAAAATCCTTTTAATGAAGTTGAGGAAGCAGCAATTTCTTACTGTAGAATCTCTCCTTCCTAAGCACTGTGTCAAAGAACTGTCATTGATTTGCTACAGCTACTGTTACTTAAGTGATTCAGTATAAGGTGAGATAATGCTGTGTGATACAGTCTTTATCAAACATATTTCTCTGAGCTATTATCTCTGGAAAATCATACTGTACAGCTACACTGTTTAGATGACCAGGACACATTGCTACCATAAGAAAAATGACATTCCATGTCGAAATAAGGATTTATATGAGTGCAGATGGATGTTCACTAGTGGAAGAAATTGTAACAGATATCAGCTGTTGCACTGTGCTTAAGTATGGATAATCCCAGGCTTCAATATAAGAGTAATTTGTTGATGACTAATGAAGGGTGACATTTCACCATTGCTTTATTGAGAGACTATTGTTCAAGCATTAACTAAGTAAACAAAAATGTATACAGTTGGAATGATTGCATGCAGAATACTGTTTCCCTGTGTGAGGAAGCTGAGCTGTCCTGCTGACACAAGGTAGACAGAATGTCATACTTGATGGATGATACTAGTTATTTATCTAGACAGCATACTAGCACTTCAGAAAATACAAAGATAAGGTTCTGTCCCAAAGAACAGAAAGCAGAAAGTTAAAAAGAAGCAAAGTTAACCTGAAAAAATATATAAACTCCTACCCTTTTGAGAATTTCAAAATACAAGGTTTTGCTCAATGAGGTAACTGAAGTTAAACATAGGGTATTCCAGAAATGTAAGCAATAGAAATTGTAGCAAATCTACACTTTGAAAAAACACCACCTAACTGAGGAATATTTATATTTGGAAGTAAAATGTTCACAGAAAGGAAACTGACTAGGTTATAAAAGCAGAACACAGACTTGCATAATTACTCATCATACAGGGGTGAAAACAAAACATTTTCATCCTTAGAGCCATGAGCAAGAAACACTTTTTACAGCTATTTCCTCAGTTCTAATATTTGTAAGACTGTATGCATTCAAGCATCTGTCAGGTGTTGTTTAATAGTTAAAAATACATATTCTGAAAAAACACAGTCTTACTTACAGTGTAAGTTAAACATCTGGTTCCAAATGGAATAAGGAGCGGAGAATACCAAACTTTACAGCCAGATTCATGACTTTGAACAAACTATGAAGGGTTCATTCAGTTTGCTCCCTTTAACTAATAATACCAAACAGAGTCCCTTTGTATCAATTTAATACCCTTAGTATCAATTAAAAGCATACAAACCAAATATTTCTAAAGCAGAGCAATCTCTCCAATGACAGGCTCAGCAACATGTAATAGAAAATATCAATACATTCTCCAAAATGCTGCCTTCAACTCAAATGTAAACATAGGCCAGCTTAAAGGAGACCACAGTCTCAGTCAATATTTCTTTAGAAGCAGAACCATATGTTTTAAAACTGAAACAAAATAATTTGCATTATATATAGGATATCAGCATTTTCAAGCCGCTCAGAAGAGATACTTGAAATCAGCTCTCTGGCATCTTTTTCCTAGCTTGTGTAAACATGCGCAAGTCAACTCAACTTCTGTACTCGTGTTTCTCTATCTAGACAAAGCCTGGGTTTCCCCTGGGTTTCCAGGCTTTGGTGTGGCTACCTGATGTCCTGCAGTCCTCCATATTTTTCTGGGAAGGCAAAGCACTGAGGCAGTATGAAACCACACATGGAAAATGAACATATCTTCACATGATACCATTGTTGTTTGGCTCCTAAATGTAGTAAATAAATAGATACAGCAGTGAGAAGTGACTTTTGTAAGCACTAGAAATATTTATCTAGAAATTTATCCAGAAATCTCTTATCTATAGGAGATCCTTTAAATAGGTCCAATTTCAAAGACAGAAAACCCACACTTCATCCATATCAGTGTAGTTTTCAAGTGAATCTCTTAATCACCCAATTTACTGTACTTTGACTGCTATCACAGAGGCATCACAGAGTGAATAAACTGGATTTCCTTTCAGATGATACTAAACCTTAAAAAAATATGCTAAAACTGCTAACAGGCATTCAGTCCCTGGGACCAGACTAGGGCTAGTCCAAAGTAACATTGCTGAAATGCGTATAGTATGGTCATCAGGTCCTTGGGATCAGCTCTTTGACTCTTTAGGTCTTTTCCTGTTGGAGCACATTACTGGCTAATGCAGATGCATCATAAATGACCTTCATTTTCAGTTGAGGTTATCTTGAATCAAGAAACCAAGGGCAAGGTCCTTCCCACAGTCCTCTAAAATAGAAGTAATTAAGTCAGCTAATCACTTTTTAGAACTTTCATACTTTGAACATCAGTTTTAAAAGCACAGATCATAATCCTACAAATGGGTTTTGCATAGAACAAGTTATTTTACTGCAGTATTACTGCAGTAACTTTACCTTGAAGTTTTATAGGCATCCACTGTGATTTCCAGGCAATTTCTAGAGCACCCATATACTCTAAAATGAGCTACACCTAGTGTTCCTCAGTTACTGCAATGCAGGCACCCTAAAAGGAAGTAAAAGAACATGTTTTGAGGTTCTGAGATACAGCCTAGGCATTATGGAATTAACTTTTATAGCAGCTATAATTCATCAGAATACACATCTGAAGCTACTGCAAAGCTCTTGCAGTGGAAAAACTCCCTGTGTCTGTCTATCACAAAAYAAAACAAGGCCTTACCAAAAGTAACAACTGTATCAGGCAGAATTCAATTCCCACTGACTAAGCTGCATCCTCTCCCCCACTTTTATTATTTTTTTAAAACAGTCCAGTGAGACTTGGGATTACTTTACTTCCGTAGCTTTCTAAAAAATAAATCCATACTATCTACCATGATCTCTCCTAACTTGCATCTGAACCTTCTAAGGCAGCCTAAATACATACTGCTTGCATGACTTATCTCTGAGCTCCACATGGTAATCTGAAATTAAGTGCGGCTATGTGGTGGCACCAGACATTCTCGTTCTTTTAATGATCATATAAGCATTATACCAAGTATGTCAAATTGAAATGGGGCAAACCTTTTTTTTTTTTTTATATATAGTACTGTCATGTTAGGCAAACTTTAATACCAAAAACTTGTCTCCTCTTTTTAGGCAATACAAGAAGCCTCTCCAGAATTTAAAAGGAAGTCTCCATTTTGCCTGAAAAAATAGTGTCCAGTCGTTAAAGCAGAATCYAGCTTAAACTTTCCACTGTCTTGAAAAGCAGGTGGAGCTGTGTTTTGCCCTATGTGTTTTAACATCTTTGAGACATCAGAGGCCCCTGGAGTCCACTGCTGTAGTGAGTTTTTTTAATCATGATTTATTATCATTTGTTAATTCGTCTTTCTAGCCCAAGTAAATGAGTTGAGGAGCTGTAGAAAGATTTGGAATCTTTATCTGGATGCTGCAAAAGCCACAGTTCAAGGATCCATTTTCCCTGTACTCCTCTGCATGTTATGTGAGACAGAGAGGCAGAGACAGAGAGAGGCAGAGACAAACAGAGCCAGAGTTAAAGAAAAGACAAAGCAGCATCTTGAACTTAAACTTTAGTACTACTTTCATTCAATAACAGCATAAAAGGGGAAAAGAAAAACACAACCTACCAGAATACCTCCAAGGACAACACAGTCCTGGGAAGATTGCACAGCTGAAGTACAGTCTTCCAGGCCAGTACAATAGAATTAAAAATAAGAAATGATTTTTTTTGAAGCCAGAAAAAATATCAAGCCACAGATAAAATGCAACACCCATTCTGCTGACACATGCCTAAAGCAAAGATGTGTGGTTATGGACTTAATGGCAAAAAACCAACAACTTGTTTGAAGAAAAATCCCTGCATCCACATAGTTTATATTTCTGCTTATAACTCTTCTTCATATCTTCCTGATAATTATCCCAGAAGTCAACACAACCTTCCTTTTTCTAACCAGAAAAAGGCAGTAGTTAAGCAATTACATGGTGCACAAATATGCAAATTTTAAGTCACACAGAACAAAGAAAGGAATATTTAAGAAAGTCAGCAATCCAGCAGTGCAATAACCTAACTAGTAGAGAGGTGGTGATAGAGTCAAGCAAAACAGTGAAACAAAGTTTCTCTGAAATCACCAGTTTCCTATCTTGAAGGATTTCCCATGTTCCTGTTCCCTGTTTCCATGTTCCAGTTCCCATGTTCCAGTTCATCACCTATCATTTTAATTTTGTTAAACTTCTGATATTTTAGAGCAACTGGTGAGATAAAATATCCCTGAAAAGAAGAAATAAGTCTTTATACTCTGAGAGTGCTTAGACTTTCCAGGTAGATTTTGACTACACCAAAAGATAGGAGATATGAGCAGAAATTAAATACCTGACTACTAGACTCTTGTACATTGAGGATCATAATAATACTCACCACAATACTTGTAAAAACTCTATTGCTTTTCCCTAGCTGAATACAATTGGTCTAACTTACTGACAAGATACTATTGGAGTGCTTCTGCACTAAATTCCACACCCTAGAATTAAATGGGATTGAAATCGACTGGTAAAATTCCAGCCTACATCCATGTCCAGGGGAACTAATAAAGCAAATACAGTTCACTTGCTTAAGCAAGTGCAATTCTATTGGCAACAGTGACATTAGGCTACCAAATAGTACAAAAACAAATAGGACAGAGGAACTGCTACCTTAGGCTCATAAGCAGAAGTTTGACTCCATTAAAGATAAGACACAAATTACAACTGTTATCTAGTACAAAACCCAATAAAATAGGACAATAAAAAAGATCTTTTTTGCCTTCAACATTACAGGGTGGCAGAGGGAAAACAACATGTACTGACCTTTCAAAGACCGAAGTCTCCTCTGTGGATGCTAGTAGAGATTTGGTTTCCCTCAGGACTCAAACAGAGCAGGATTTATTAGCAACATCTTATAAATTCTCCTCACTTCCTCGAGTACCAAAACATTATTCTGGAGTTCAGACACCCTGATTCTCCAAGAGCAGCAAAAGCTGAACATTCCTCCCTTGAAACTCCATTGATACTGTGAAGGAGTAGTAGTTTTTCTGCATTACATGGCACCTTGATAAATATTCTGAAGCRAGGGAGCCAATAGCTATCCCTAAAATCTTGACTGAGCAAAATAAAGCCACATAGTGCCAGAAGTGTTTGTAGATTCCAAACTCAGGAACAGTTTAGGAGAAATGGCTCAGTTCTTTGCTTCTAATTTGTTCCCGTGTCAACTCTGGATCAACACTCCCCTCTACTATCAACCCCCMAACCACTCCCTCTTCATAAGGAAAGGGAAAAAAAGAAAAAGAAGGATTTCCAAATTATTTTCTCTCACTCCTACACCAAAGAAAGCAAATAGACTAGTTTCACATCAAGACTTAGTTATGTGTTTCGCCCACTCTACAAACGTGCTCTGAATGTTTGTTGCCTAATGTTTGTAGAGCCACTTAGAAGAAAGCATGTAGTACTGGCTAGTAGCTTGCTCAGGGAACACTATACTTCAGCAAATGTTTCTCTCTAGAATTGCAGAGAAAATTAAGGCTATTAGAGTGCACTGAGGATTTTGTTTAAAATTATGAAAAGTAAACAAATACATATTTTTCTATTACTTCTTAACTGAGATAAATGATAGGGCCACATACTGGATACCAAGGAGAAAAAAAGAACTAAGTAACTGCCCGTTAAGTGAGAACTGTCCATGAACTGAACGTCACCAGGATCCTTGGGGAAAAAATCATACTGAAGAACCAGTGATCATGACTATGTCTTATTTTAGCTTTCCTATTGTACAATCAAATCATATTCTAATGTAGGTAGTATTTGACCATTTCAAAGTTTGAGTTGTGGGACTGAAGTTCAGAGGAATACACACTTAAAAACATATAGCTGAAACACAAGAGTTTTAATGCCAACAAATTCTCTCCAGCTGGATGTAAAAAGGCTTAACGAAAGTAATCTATGGTAAGCAGTACAAGTTTCCTCCTCTGAGATGCATCTACTTCTTTGCTCCAACATGGAAATTGTACCTCTGTACTTTGTTTTAAGAGAGTGTTAGAAAATCATTTTTTCTATCATATAAATAAATAATAAGAAAAAGTTCTTCATGACACTTTCAAGAATTTCTTTTTTATATAGCGGTATAAGGGATAAAGAATAGGAATGGAGAGGCAGAAGTTAATGATCTAAAAGAGAAGTGTCTTACAGGAAGTCCATAATCTGTGTTAGTTTTCTTTTAAATCAGAACAAATTTAAATATATTTTAGAACACTGGGAAGCAACATCAACAATGAAGTTTCCCAGTTAATTGAATAACAGGGGACGTGACCTTGAATGAACAGTGTACTACTGTAAATACACTCATGAAAGCCCGAGGTTCTAGCAGACTATTTAGTGTTAAAAGAAAAAAAAAAAAAAAAGATGCTTGAGATTTGTCTAGAATATATTCTTTATTATTCTGTGGTCTGTGTAAATTTTAATACATGATTGAATTTCTACATTGTTTTCTTAGTTTCAGCACATGCTGGTCTCTCCAATCCACTGAAGTGCACCTTTATTATGTACAGTCAGTATTTTTGAAATATTGCATATGCATCTATGAACTTATAAAAACAACATGAAAGGAAAATTGTTGCCATAAAACTGATCAAAAGTTAGGTAAAACAGTAGGTAAAAAAGCTAGGTAAAACAGTCAATCACTCTTTAGTGTGTTATGGCTTTGCACAAATATCAGATGTCAAAACAAACAATCTATGATGCTTTTTATTAAAGGCACTTACTGTTCTTCAGATGCTCCTTCAAATTTAACTCTCTTGCATTAAAAAGCATATCTCTTGGATCATACTTTGATTAAACAGTCCGAAAAGGCAGTATTATAAGATGAAGAAAAGGGGTTTTGCATTAAAATACAAAAATATCAAGAATTAACACACACTTTAAAATAGGTTTTGGTCCTTTTAAAATAGGCAATTGCATTCAGGCAATAGTGATTTCTACTCCTAGATGCTCACAAAATAGTATCCCCAAAAATGAAGTCTTCCAGTTCCAGCGTATGGATATGTCTAAGTTGGGTAGATCACCCTCTAACCATCCCCAACAAAGATAGAGCTTTTCAAAACTAGCTAGTGCTCCACTTTGGCTGTGAAGGAAGAGAATCTCAAAACAGCATTAGGTATGCACATACTAGCAAGCCTACAATTCTGTGTCCCTGTATCTGGATGGCTGTCCATAATACCCCTTCTTGGAGTGGTCTGATAGCTGTCGACGGTATTCCTCCTCTTCCTCTGCATCGCTGCCATAACTACCTTGTTTCTCTAGGTAAGGTCTGGTAGGAGGTTTCTGGGGTTCTGGAGGTCTAGAGCTAACAGCGAGAGGAAAAGAGAGAGAGAGAGAATGCTTACTTCCATTCTGAAATCTGAAAGAACAATTATATTCAGTATAGGGAGTACAGAGAGTATATATTTTATTGCCGTGTATAACCTGGGAAGGTGCAGAGAACAAATTAAGCCCCTTCTAGCCTGTTCTACCAAAATCAGCATTTGCATAGCCATGGTAAGCCTGTCTGGAGAGACATCTTATTGCTGTTAAGCAGAGCTTGATGATCCAAATCTGATTCCCAGAACACACCTGGAAGAATGCTAAATTTACAGACATTAAAAAACCCATCCAACTGAAGAGTTTCGGAGCTTTTGGAGTCATTTCCTGAGCAGAAAGAGGTTTTCAGGCATTGCTGCTACCCCAGTTGTGAACAAAGCTGGCTAACACTTTCCTCATGCACCACTTTAAGCACCACATTCTTTCTAAGCCTGCTTTCTCTTTTGTATCTGCAGTCTCCTGCCACTAGGTATGCCAGGTCTGAAGACTCCCTGTGTGACATATTTCTTAAATTGGTACCCTTCTCTGCCCACTCAAGGCTCTCTCTATAGCTGGGCATACTTAAAGCTGGGCAGAAAAAACCCCACACATTTGCTTTTTATATATTGTGGTGCTACTTATTTAATGTGGCATGAAGCAGGTACATAAAAATAAGATCTACCAGGAAAAGGAAGGGCATTTCACCAGTTTCGAGAGTTACGATCTTTCAGATCCCATATTGTACAAAACCAAGATGTCACTCATCCCTCTCATATCCCCTCAGTGCTTGAACACTCCTCCTAGGACAGTCATTAAAGTTCCTCTAAAAAGGCAATACCACTGATTTCTGTAAGTAGTCAAATAGTCTGAATATCTGGTTAAACAAGACTTTTTATTACTTTCTAAAAAGCCTCTAAAGCTCTATAAACCCCAGCATGCTTACTGTCTTGAACCTACCAAGAAAACCCTGAAATTATCCCTTTTTTGATTTCCCCTTTTTCATTTTAGATTATATACCATGATACCAAAGGAACTGATTCATTAGAAAAAAAGTCTCATTTCCACTGGCTACCACTAAGAGGCAAGAAAAACTAAGTTCTCCAGAGCAGAAAACAAGATCCATCATATGGTGTATTAGTTCTTGCATAGGTGACCATCCAAGGTGACCATACAAATAYATGCTTTTTCAGGGGTAAGATGATGCACTGGGCAACCAATTCAAAACTCACTGAAATTTAATGAAAGACTCTCTGACTTTAATGAGACTCCAGTTAGATTCAATAGAACAGAGTTCTCTCCCCAGTTGTGCCTTGATGAGTGACCTCAGGCAAGTTTCATATTCAGTCTCCCTACCCGCACAATACATCTGTAACTGAACAAGCATTTTAAAGTAATTAAGTATTATTAAGTAATTAAAACAGCACCTATAGACTAACAATCACTAAGTCTCTAGAACAGAAAGAATAGACATCAGAGGACATTAAGTGCTGAAAAGCTTCTGAGTGAGACTAACTGGGGCAAAAAAAAGGCTCTGAAAATCACTCAGTAGAAGAATATAGTGTTTCTTCCTAAGTAATTCAAAAACTATAAATGAGCTAAAAGAAAAGAGATCTTGAAAACCAAGAAGAGTTCTCTGAAATTCTACCTCACTTTTACAGCAATTTTTGAGGAACACCACAACAAAGCAATATACCAATTGCTGGCAGGATTATTTGTATGAGTAAAAAATGGCAAGATCCTCTTGCTAATGAAGTAAGCAATCCAGACAGAATGCTTTAAACTGGATGCACCTTACCTTATGGGTTGGGGCCAGTTCTGATCTGACTTCTGTGTTTTGATGGGAACAGCATAAATATCCGGGTGCTTCTGGGCTATTTCAAGCTTTAAAAGAAAGCAGAAGAAAATAACTGTTCTTTTTTAAATCTATCCATCAGAAATCCTGGACTGACTAATGCAGGTCACAGCTACAACTGAAACAATTAAGGCACAAACTGCTAACTGATCCTACTTCTATTCTGACATGATATAATCTTCTGCTAGAGTATGATTTCAAAACACATGTGAAAACAATGGATTGCCAAAASCAATAGGATTTTCAAAAGTTTGCTTGCTATAGCTACAATAGAAAGGCTTAACGTATGTCCTATTTTTTACATCCAACAGTCCTCCCTCCAGAAGTAACATGATGCAAGGGCATGATTTTCATTCTCAGTGAGTGGGAAAGGACATTGGAAAGGACAGCAAGGGGAGTGTGCATCGCTTCATACCCTGGCATTTTGGGCCTCTTGTAGCTCTTGCATTCTTTGTATCCTTGCCTTATGATCCATCTCCTCAAATATTTTGACTTTCTTCAGTACAGATTTTGGAGTGTTCTCTTGTTCACCTCCTTCCTCTTCCAACTTTTCCTCCTCTTCCTCTGTGGGTGGGACTGCTGGTTGAGAGTTTCTCATGATAGGACGCCCAAAGACAGGTTTCATAGAAACAGGCGGTGGTACTGGTTTAGCTGATACAGTTGAAGCCTCACTGCTGACAGCGATGCTACTTGGTTTGGAATCATAGTTCTTGGGAAAATCATACAGATCCTCTTTGCTTTGTAACTTCCCCTGTAAATATGAAAACCACAAAGTTTCTATGAGCAATTCCAGAACCTTCAAATGAAGGTTTGAATTGGAAGTCAGTAATTTTGCCTATGTATTTAAACAGCATCTATCTTTGTCCAAAGCAATACTTGAAAGGTATTTGAACTGCTACAACATTTTCTCCAGACAGTCATACACCAAATCTGATGTGTACATCAAAATGTAGAAGAGTATCACATTTAGATATATTTGTCACATWCTTTAAAGATTTCCAGAACTACAGTATGTGGGAGGGGATAGCACAGAGAAGGGGTAACTCCCCGATGAAGAATAGATTTGTCAGTACTACTGAAAGTAGAATATCACCACCTGGAGTTTAGTAGTGCACAGGACCTAAGACTATTTCTGTTCCATCTTTATTTCCCTTACATGTAGTTCTAATCTGCCCAATCCCCAATTACCAAAGCATACCTGAATGTATTTTGAACAATTGTGAATTGCAAAAATAGAAGTTGGTCTCCAAGCAACATTAATCTTTTTCTTTATTATTCCTGAGCAAGGTTTGAATAGCTAGTTTTAACAAAGTCTRTTGATGGAGATTGATTTCAAAGATGGCAGATTCTATTTCTGTGCTGCACAATTATGGCCATCAGAAATGTTTTTCTGATGGTTAACCTAAGTTTGTTCTTGCTGCTCTAAAAAGGTTCCTTTACATTTTTAACAGACACAGAAAGAAGTCTACCTCCTTATTCTCTGTAGAGATCACACATATTTGAGGAGAACTGTATTCCATTCAGTTTTCTCTCTGCTGGACTCTGCAACACATGCATTCATTCATTCTTTCCACACTGGTCGTGTTTTCTAGTCTCTGACAATTCTTGGGTCTCTCTAATGTGCCACTCTGGAAGGTTCTCTAAACAGAAAAACTTTGCATTCAGATTTGTTTCTACAAGCATACCTTAGGTGGTTCAGGCTTGAATGCTGGAGGTGGACTAGGTTCTCTAAGGATCTCCCTGCTACCAGCCTTTCTCATCTGAGCTCTTGGTTCTGGGCTAGATTTCTTTAAACTCTGTGAAAGAAAATAAATTAGAGAGATAAATTAAGAGAGACAAATTCACCGCAGGATCTAGTAATTCAATCATTTTTGATCTGTTTCATGTTTACTATTTTGGGAACTGTAACCAGGAGTCAAATGACTGTCAGTATCCTGATCACAATCATTGGAGAGGTAATTGCAAAATTCAAGGTGACAAGGCATCATCAGGAAACCTATAGAGTTAGGCAGAAAAACATAGCTATTATTACTTTTGCTCAACAGAATGTACCTTTAAAATGCTATTAGAGGTAAGATAATACAGCAGCTAAAAATCAGACTGTTGCCAGCAGCAATTGCAAGAGGAATCTTCCTCTTTTATTTTTAAACCATATACAGAGGGCTTTCTGAAAATCCAAAGTGCAGCCTGGCTCAAAATCCAGGCATCCCACCTCCTCATGATGCACAGGCTCTGAGGATCGGCTAACAGATGAAATCCTTGGTTCATCCAAGGGCTCGTCAAGTTCATTGTCAGTGTATGCACCTCCTTCTCCATCTGTATCTTCTAAATCACTGATCAGCCTGCTGTCACAACTCAAATAGTCAGCACCCATTGCAGTAAGGTAAGACATGCGATCATCAGCATCATCTTCCATACCATCCATCTACAGAGAAGTACATAAGAATTAAAAGAAGTAAGAAATAAATTTAAAGACTAAAGAAATAAGAATTAGAGTCTAGCTAGGTCTTAATATCATGCTAAAGCACTCCTTAAGAAATTAATTTACAGAACAGAGAGAAACTCTACTCCAGAATGAAAAAAGAAAGTCCTGTAGTCCTTACCACATTCTCCCCTAGCCACAGCATTAGTGATGAAAGCTCCAAAGTATAACAGAAAGAACAATAATAAATCAGTTTTGGTTACCAAAAAAGACATCAAGTGACTACTCGTTCAATCTATCCAGCACAGGCAAACAACATTTTGAGCAATTATTACCGGTAAGAGATGATCTTCAGACATCTGCACAGCTTAGTACATACAGTATGTACTGATTGCCTACCTTTCCTTCTGATACCCATACTGCTTCACCTTGCTGTTGCTGAATTGTATCTTTTAGACTACCATACCAGCTATCATTGGCTGAATTCAAATTGATGGTGGCTGTAAAAAAAGAAAGAAAAAGTATACATATGCAGCAAATGCAATGCAATACTTTTTCTAGTCCTTTCTATTTAATGTTTTTTGTTTTGGTAATGTGGTAAACAACCATTTCATTTAAATTGCTGACAAAGGCACAGTATTTCTGTTTGTATTGTTGGTTCACTCCCAAAGCCTATTGAATCACTTATTCATCATCTTTTAATGACAGTATACTGAGTCCCAATCTCTTTTATATTAAAATATGGCAAGACAAGGAACTTTGAAAAGAAGACAGGGAAGAGATTACTCATGACCATGTCTTCACACCCCTTTAGTTATAGCCTACATATGATTTAATATGCAGGGCAGCAAGTGGACTTGCACATTCACGTTCACAGTTCTCTTGGTAAGCCAGCTGGACACACATTCTTCCTTACCTGTAAAGAGGTGGGAGCAAGTTTTCTTCAGCTTGTTTGCTTGCTCATAAAGCTTTTTTGAGCTCTTGTTAGATGTGGAACATAGCCTTTGTCTCATGGTTTTCACACCCTGCTTACTGTCTGGGTTAAAGAAGACTACAATTGGAAACCATTGGGTATAATTTAGCAGATCCACTGCTTTAGGAGTCACATCCAACAGAGCATGTTTATCCTGTTAACAAGAAAGCTCACATCAGTGTTCTCCTTCAGGAGGACAAGAGGTGCTGATGAGATGGAGAGGGAATATGGCAGTCTAGGAAAACTAGGATGTTTTCTTCCAAATAAGGTCATAACTAGTTGGATTTTTTTCCACAGTATATCCCATTCAGGAAACACAGCAGGCACCTTTTTCTCTTCAGATCTATTTTTTGAACGGTTTTTGCCTGAATGTCCACATTATTGTGTTAATAAAATAACTCTCACGTTAATTAAAGTATACCTATTCCCCACTCATGTTCTTTAAGTAGGAGGTGAAAGTTAACTAACCTCTCTCTGTACCTGTCCCCACCACAGCTTCCACTGCCACAGCTGTTCTGGGTTGCCATCTGCGGACTTTTATCTACACTAATAGATTGTTTCTGAGCTACCTATAGCGCCCAGATGGATGGGATTTTCAAACGTGCTCCAGGAGGTCCTTCTCATTTAACTGAGCTCTGAAGAGATTTCTGCATGACATTCCAGTCCCTATGGCACTGATTTTATTGGGCTCAGGATGATAAGCTGCAGAGTAGGCACTTTTTGCCTAAATTTTTTTTTTTTGGCTTCTTGATTACCACCTATTTACTTCATCTCTAAACAGTATTTTAAGAAGTATTTAAGACTGACAATGCAGTCACAGCAAAAACCACTTAGTTATCACAGTCATTTCCTGTTCAGTGGACACAGTAATAACTCTGAGGTAAACTAAAATGTTAAATTTTTGATGACGCTATGAGCAAGTAGAGCACTGAATGACAGTAAGGGCTACACTAGCAAATTCAGAAAGTATACAACAGAGCACAGATGCCCCTCTGTTCAAATTTAGAGTAGACAAAGGAGAAGTTAACTTCTAATATCAGGTTCACTCTCCCACTTGGCAGACAGCTACTGAAATAATAAAAAAAATTGTTGTTCAATACATTTCGGAACAGCCTCCTCCTTAAGCCACATCTGCTTAATGCAAAAACAAACACAGTGAATACCTGAGGACACTCCAAGTTTTAGGAGCAAACAAATCCAATAATATGCATTTGAGTGTAAGCAATTTTCACAGAGATATACTCTACCTGCTCAATGATTTGCCTCACAGTGTTCAAGCGCACTACCCCAGTTGACTTCTCCGAACCTGCATCTCTGGGTTCTGTCTCTGCAAAGAAAATATTTTATCTTATCTACAGTAACTGTGAGTAAGTGATTCTCCAATTACCCATCCTCCCACTTAAAGATAATAAATAAGCTATTTTAAAAGGAGGACTTACTTGCAGTCTGGTACAGGTGAGGCAAGTCATTTGACAACTTCTCCATAGCTACATCTGCAATAGGGCCAAATATCACCACAGGTCTCTTAAAACCAGCTGAAAGAAAAATATTTAGAGAAAAGACAGTTATCAGACTGGCTTTTCTATCTATGTATACATAGATATGAAGAGCCTCGATTACTGTAAAATGTTATGGATACTTTAAGATATTCAAAACACCCATTTTACAAAGTTTTATGTCCTGGAAGTTTGCACAAGAGCCTAACTCTCTTCCATACAGAAAGCTATTTTTATCAGTGGGGAAAGCATAAGAGATTGTTTTAATTAAAGATATGGAGAAGGACAGAAAACAGAAAATAGATGAGCCCTCATATTCTAATGATGATGGGCTGAGAGGATTCTACACTCTGAAAACACACAGCACATCTTCAGTAGTCTTCCCATCTAGCAAAATAGGCTGAACCTTCTTTCAGCACAGTGGGATTTGTGTGAATAAAACTACAAATGCTTAACTAGCTGCAGGGCAACCTGCAGAAGCAAAGAAATGCAAATTCTGTTATGTTTTGTAAAAACATGTGCAATCACAGCCCTCCTAAGTCAATAGGGAAGGCCATTCCATTGCTCAGTCTTTATCTTGGCATTTGGGAGCTCGCTGAAAATACTTCTTACTATTTTGTTCCACAGTGCTGACATGTGCGTATACCCAGGAAATTATCTTGACCTGCCCAACATGACTAGTACTATAGCTAATTTAGAGTCAGAGATGAACTACATCAAAATCAATTACATTTGGACAATCTACTGAAGATACATGGATTTTATTTTCTCTGAAGATATTGTTAAATGGTGTTTATGAGCAAGCTAATGTCTCATGCATATGTATTGTACTTGCAGAGCTAGCCTAGAGGASACTGCGGAAACAATAAAACCTTTTGTATTTTTCCTTTTTCATTTTAAATTCTGAAGTTGGCATATATAATTTGGAGGCAAAGGACAGCAACAATGTATGCCATTGAAGCAGTTAAAAAAGCTCAGAAGATTTCTTCTAGTAGTTAATAACACCCAGAAATTTGCATCCTGATAAAAATGTCATTTCTTTCTGTTGCTCAAATTTAACCCCAAAGCTCGAGGTGTTTGAAAGCACTTACTTAGCTGACCAAACATTTGGGCACTAACACAACCAGCAATAAACAGGCAGCAGGTTCTCACCAGTTGACTTACCCTCRCGCAACTGAACTCTCTCATAAGCTGGGAATTTTGTGCTCACAGATGCAATAGCTGTCAGATCTTCACGACTCTTCCTCAGGTTCTTCTTCACTCCGGATCGCTGGCCACGTGTTCTCCAGAAGTCTGCCCTGTCACTTGAGCCATCCTTCTGGGCATTTTGAACACTAGCCATCTGCTCAGCTCTGACAGAGAAAACACAAAGTTAATTTGTACAGAGCTAGTCAAAAAGGGCAAAAAGTCCAAAGAACTATGAATTTTGAATCCACACAGATAATTTGGCAGGTAGGCAGCTATGTGGGGAGAAAAGAGTAGAGAAATCCAGGCTCTGTGGCCTTGAAGCAAACACAGTTAGAGTCATCATGATGCTCTGACTCACCACAGCTGCAAGACTGAAGGGCAGGAGTCAGTTCACAGCCCTTAAACTGCTAATACAAGCACAAATAAAAGAAGGCAGCTGCACAGATATGGTGAGAGTGCAACTCAAAACTGATGGCCTAAAAACTTACTATCATCCTCTTCTCCACCAGGCTTCCTAAGTTAAGTCACTCTAGCACACAAAGGAAGGCCTCTCGAGTCAGGTCAGTATAACAGAGAGGACACAATGCACTAACCAGGAGAAGCGGTAGGCTGGGAGATGGGTAGGAAATCATGGAAGAAGCATATTTCAGGAACTTCTGTACAATGGAATTGAGAGATTTTTTTTTAAATCATGACCTCACTGAAGAACTTAAAAGCTACAGTCTAAAAATACCTTTACTGTTTTTTTTGGCTGATGAATTTTAATATGCACTCATTCAGCCTGTCTACCATAAACTTATAGTAATACCTTACATTAACTTTGACTGGAGGAGTGTATCTAAGCAAAAAATATTGTTCGTGTTTAGTCCATATTTCACACAAAAATAACCACTTACAGAATCAAAGAAATGTTAGCCTTAAAAAAAAACTCTTAAAACATTTTCCCTAAGAGTATACATAAAAAGTCGAAGTACTAGATGTTACCCCTTCTCTGTGCTATCCCCTCCCACATACTGTAGTTCTGGAAATCTTTAAAGAATGTGACAAATATATCTAAATGTGATACTCTTCTACATTTTGATGTACACATCAGATTTGGTGTATGACTGTCTGGAGAAAATGTTTCAGTTTTCTTCCCTTCCTTCAGCAGAAAATCCTTGTACACACAGTAGTGAACTTGCTGGTTTTTTTGTCTTTTTTTTTTTTTTTTTTACTGTTTTCAAGAAACAAAGCTCCCCCCACCTGATTTTGTAGAAGAGGAACCGAAGCAGCTAGCTGAAAAGGCTCAGCTGATAGCTAAGTCAAAAGCTGTGGAGTCAGGAGAGAATTTGGGAGGAAAGGAGGGGGGCACCAAGGAGAAACAGTCCATAGCAGACAAAGCACACCACCCTTTTGCAACACGAGTAACAAACTAGCTGGTGAAGGCCAGACAGCTTGTTCCAGCTGCACGGCGGAGGAGGGAGCGATACGGAGGTATCGCGGTCCGCCCCTGACCGCAAAGGGTTGCATACCGAAAAAATAATTGCTGCTCACGGACTAACTGTTGACCTATAGTGCCCCTGGCCTCATTACCCCTGATTACCATATTAAAAATCACGCCCTTTGCTGCATAACAATATGTAAATAAGGGGGGCATATCCCCAACAACCACGCAAACAGCAATCTGGCCAATGCAGTATGACTGCCGCACTTCCACATCCCACCTTCAGCAACTATAAAGCAGAGAACAGCCCACTAAAGTTTTGGGAAGGGAAGAAAACTGAACCCCCGACCTGTTCACCGGAGACTGCTGATGAGCGAGCCTCCTTCTGCCTCCCCCAGACAGGGACGCCTCTTTGGTAAGACTTGCGCCTCCGACAACGCCGGATGTTACCCGGGAAAATATATTATTATTGAAAGTGCTTAATTGTTAGTTTGAGCTCAAAGAAAGAAAATTTGTAGCAGCAAGTGCATTTATCAATGGCAATTCCAAACCTGTTGCATCTGTCGCTTYAATAAATTCTTATTCTTTTCTACTTTGCAAAACTGGCTCAGGGAAAGCCCTTGAACAGGGGGCTCTGGCAGGCAAACGTAAATTACCAAGATAAGGAAGGGCCTTTCATCCCTCCSTTCACCGCGACAGTAAAAAAATTGGCATAGTCAGCAGGATTGCCATGGATAAACTGCTGCATAAATATAAGTGTGCACCATCCCAAGCAGCGAAAGAATGGGCCCAGAAATTTTGGAAAGATGAAGATAAAGTGGTAGAGCGAATAGAGCAGTGTAGAAGCCAGCAGAAGATCAAGAAGGGTAAAGGAAAAGGAATTATTTGTGCGGTATTGGGGGCTTGCTTATCTTGCGCGCAGAAAGAATATAAAGAGTCCTCTCCGCCCGAAAAGGTTGCAGACGTAGCATATGCCGCTTTAAGATCAGCTGACGAGGTGCTGGAAACCTCATTAGCCTTTGAAAAGGAGACTCGAGAAAAGTTGGGGACACAAGTAGACGGTCTCACAGTTGAAAACCAGAACTTAAAGGCAGAAAATAGAGAGCTGAAGATGCTGCTAGCTGCAGCGGAAAGGCAAGAGAAGCAGCTACAGGAAAAATTAGACTTACTCCTAAACCAAATGCTATCCACAGTCTTGGCTCAGCAAATTCGTAAATTAGTATGCTGCGCTGACCCTGAGACCTGGGATGGRGATATCTGGTATGACAATGACGATAATGACTATTCGCTGGAAAGCTCCGATTGCTATACTAAAACTGAGATTGCGGATGAGGGAGATGATAACATTCATACTACTGTACAATCAATCCCTTGGTCCCCGGCGGAACTGACCAAACTGCAGGAAAAGTACTCTAGGCGGCCGGAAGAATCTGAGACCGAATACGTATGGCGAGTCTCCCTCACTGGGGGAGATCGTATCTTGCTGAGCGAAGGAGAGGCAGAGGGCTACTGGGGCCCCGGAGTGTTTCTAACCACCCCTCTGGGCGACCACAGCTATTCATTAACCGCCCGAGCCGCCTATTGGGCCGGTGGCCTAGACCCGCAGGAGCGAGGGGACCCCCTCGTTATTGAGACTACAGGCTTCTCAGACCTTGCTGCGTCTGTGCAGAAGGCAGCCTGCATACAAGCAATGTATGAGAGGGAGGCGTTAAGGAGATCCCCCATGCTGGCTCCAGTCAATCCGGCAAGGTTAACCCCCCTTATCCGTGGTCTCCCTGATAGCCTGAAAACTTATGTGGCCAATGCTCAGGATCGCATACAAACCGCTCGCGCCATGAACGCCAGCGCAGCTGCCACGCAGCCCCCGCGAAATCAGGTTCATGTGACCACCTGGAATGAATTTGTGCAAGAAATAATAAATTATGGGCGCCGTACGGGCTGGGTTGGAACTAGGCCCAGAGGATCAACTGAACCTCCCAGGCGGGTCCGCCAGGTCCGGGCTCAGCCCAGACCCAAGCCGAAATTCGACAGGGAGCGTAACGACCTTTGGCGCAGAGCACTGGCAATGGGAGTGCCGCGGCAGCTACTGCACGGCACCCCCACGGCCGACCTTCGGGCTCTGGTGCAATCCCTGAGCCGAAGGACTGACACAAGCGGGAGGGTTCAGCCAGCATGGCACGACTTGGCCCCTGGTAGGTCCACAAGCCCTCAGCCCCACAACGGGACTTAATTGACTTAACGGACACCCTGACAAAAAACTTGCACCCCAGGGAGGGCAGTGAGCCACCCTGCCCGGCAGGTGCTAGCTCCACAGTGGCCCCTTGATGCTTTCTGTAGCCGCACAGGCGGGATTGACAGGGTGGTGCACGCACTCCCCCTACAATTCTCCCGTCTGGCTGCTGAGGAAACTGAATGGGCAATGGTACTAAGCAAAAGACAGTTCTGGGAAAACTGATCGGATTAGCACTAGACGGATAGTACCCACCTTCTAACATAAGTTTTGCCGGTTGGGCGACAACCGAGCATCTTTCCTTTATGTCTCCACAGGTATTTCACATGCTGGAAAATTGCACCTGGCATCAAGGACTCCCTTATACTGACTTGGAGTGCCCCCAAGGATTCAATAATTTCACTAATATCAATAACACCACATGCAATATTACCTGTAATGGCTCTGACACATCCCCTCCCAGAAATAAATATTCAGGCCCCTTTTGGGGAATTCAATTTGGAGGAGGAAAAGATGCCATACCATGGTGTCGAAACCCCTTAACTCTGCCTTATACCCAACCAATTAATACATCATGGTGTCTTACATGGAGTGATCACCTGGGGAAGACTGTCTGCTAACCCGTACCACGGGAGGCAATTGCTCTCTCAACTGTTCATGGTACGGGTTGAATAACACTCATTTCGCACCTTTCAGTTCTCCTGTACCGTCCCCTTATGCTAACCACTGCGTGTTGCAGTCTTGTCAAACCATGGTAAACTGTTCCAATTAGGAACAACAGGAGTGGGTAAAATATTATTGGCCTGCGTACACCACTTTAAAAATGGGCTGTCTGCGCCGTAACCACAGTATTAACCGCCCTAGTCTTCCCCCAGAGCATACTCCTTGCAATTCTTGCGACATCGCCACCCAAGATGCGCCAGCTGGCCTAATCTGGACCTGTAGTGACAGCCATATGTATGCCACCTTATCTGCTAGACTGCCTAACCCCCAATGTACACTAGGCATCCCCACTTTGTGCCCTGTATGGAAGAGGACCCCAGTCCGGCCCCACTGGTTTGCTCGCACAAAAAGGGAGCTGGGAGGTGAGGTTGAGGGGTGGCAGGACCCGGGAGCAGCCGTCCAAATAGCATGGGGAAGGGAAAGATTTGGGGGATTTGGGTCCGCTACGGTAYGAGTGTGGTTGTGGATAAGTAAATTAGCCTACCAAGTAGAAGTTTTAGCCAACGCCACACAAGACTGCTTGTCCTTGATCAACACACAATTGCAAGCTACGACTAAGATGGTTCTCCAGAATTGCATGGTACTGGACTTGATGTTATTACACCAAAATGGGTTGTGCAGCTACCTCAACCTCTCAAGCACGGACTGCTGTGTATACATCCCAAACATCACACAGTACCTCAACACCCAACTAGAAACCATACAGCAGGTGGCCAAGGATACTCGCGAGCTCTGAGAGTCAATGAACAACAGCTGGCTGTCGAAATTGTTCGGCTGGTTTGGATTCGGTATCACCGGATGGATCCAAAGCTTGTTACAGACTGGGGTTGTCATTGTCATTGTGATCATATTGCTATGCATCACTGTTAGCTGCCTAAAAACTTTCATAAGCCGTGCTCTAGAGTTGCACTAACGGGGTGTGGGAGGTGGTGAGGAGACGCAAGTCAGTCCAGAGACATACCCATCACCCTTCCAACAGGTTATTGATACACCTGCAACTGAGAGTGGGATGTGAAAGTGGCGGCAGCCACAGGGTGGATAATGTGGAATCAGGAGAGAATTTGGGAGGAAAGGAGGGGGGCACCAAGGAGAAACAGTCCATAGCAGACAAAGCACACCACCCTTTTGCAACACGAGTAACAAACTAGCTGGTGAAGGCCAGACAGCTTGTTCCAGCTGCAYGGCGGAGGAGGGAGCGATACGGAGGTATCGCGGTCCGCCCCTGACCGCAAAGGGTTGCATACCGAAAAAATAATTGCTGCTCACGGACTAACTGTTGACCTATAGTGCCCCTGGCCTCATTACCCCTGATTACCATATTAAAAATCATGCCCTTTGCTGCATAACAATATGTAAATAAGGGGGGCATATCCCCAACAACCACGCAAACAGCAATCTGGCCAATGCAGTATGACTGCCGCACTTCCACATCCCACCTTCAGCAACTATAAAGCAGAGAACAGCCCACTAAAGTTTTGGGAAGGGAAGAAAACTGAACCCCCGACCTGTTCACCGGAGACTGCTGATGAGCGAGCCTCCTTCTGCCTCCCCCAGACAGGGACGCCTCTTTGGTAAGACTTGCGCCTCCGACAACGCCGGATGTTACCCGGGAAAATATATTATTATTGAAAGTGCTTAATTGTTAGTTTGAGCTCAAAGAAAGAAAATTTGTAGCAGCAAGTGCATTTATCAATGGCAATTCCAAACCTGTTGCATCTGTYGCTTCAATAAATTCTTATTCTTTTCTACTTTGCAAAACTGGCTCAGGGAAAGTCCTTGAACAGGGGGCTCTGGCAGGCAAACATAAATTACCAAGATAAGGAAGGGCCTTCCTTCCCTCCCTTCACCACGACAGAAACTCTAGGTCTGTGTAATGCAATTTAGCGCATAGGTAACACCATCTTCTCTCATCCACTCCTTACATAATGCCAGGGTTCTAAAACCTACAGTTGTACAGACACAATTGTTGTGAAAGTAAAGACAACAATTTTTTCATTTCCTTAAGGGGAGGGGAAAAAAGGAAGAAAAGTTGTATGAGATAGGAAGCAAGATCCATTTGGAAAAAAAACAACTTACTTCTAAAAATAGGTTAGAAGACAGGAGGCCAACTTACCTGCTCTTATTTGGAATGAGGCCTTTTTCTAGTTCATTTCCAATTCTCACTGCCAGCCAGTTTCCCAGTTTGCCATCATACAGCGTATCAACTACTCTAAAGATCTCCCCTCTGGTGAATGCTAAGCTCTGTGGTGACTCTTTTTCACACTCAAAGTGGCTCCTGATGAAGAATGAATCTCCTCTGCCACAGGCCATGATGTCTCTGTAGACTAAAAGAGGAACTGCCATTTAGTTTGTCTTTTTTTTTTTTAGCCATTTGTCTGGATTCTAAAATACACAACAATGCTGAACAGCATTCTGTCCACTTTGATTTTAGCTTAGTTCCCTCAGTACTTTACACTGGAAAGAAATAGATTAACCTGTCATTTTAGCAAAGAGTTTTGAAATTTTCCCCCTTCATTCAAAAAGATAACATTCAGAGCCATTGCAAGAATCTTCTATATTCATATGTATACAGCGCTTACAGCTGAGGGAAGCATGCGCTTTCACCTGGATGGCCAAACCAAAAGGCAGCGATGGTGCTTCAGTATTACAGTAGGCTGTATCTGCAAACAAGAAAGCAAGAGGCTTTGCTTGCTCATTATCTACTCATCAATTAAACTGTGCACTTGCCAGATATTATTTGACTGTGAATCCCTTATGACTGTCAAGGCACAGGAGAGAGGGAATGCGAACAGCAGATCTCAAGGATGCCAAAGAGTGAAAAGCAGAAGTGATAAGCATTAAGCTGCTACTCTTTGGGGTTAAGAGATGCTGTTTGCTGAAAATGAAAATGGCGAAGTGCTCTGATAAACACACTGCACGTGTACATCTCTACAACCCTTGTGAGATGGAAGACAGCTATTTTCTAAACTGAAAAAGAGGGCAATTAAAATGTTACCAAGAGTAGCAAGAGAGATCATTTGTTGTTTCACTGACAAAACAGAGCCTAATGTCCTCCTTACACCTCCAAAGGCTTCGTGGATACATGCACATTTAGTTCAAAGCACCTACCTTCATATTTGCTCTGAGCCAATATGGTCACTGTTTCACCTTTGGGAATTTCTAAAAGGTATAAAACAGCATCTTCCCGAACAATGCCTCTAAAGTCTTGAGTGTTTACCTGATGTACAAAAAATTCAACAGTAAGAGGAATAGCCAAAGATTTTTATGTTTCATCTAAAAAGCTTTAATATCTTCTTCTTTATTGTACATTTTTTTAAAAGTCAATATAGATGTTTGTTGCAACAAAAAATATTTTAATCCATCCATTAACAGTAATCCTTCTGGAAATAGCAAGGTCCTGGATGTGCACTGATAGATTATTTCTTCTAGGAAGGAGTAAATATGGATAAATAAATAAAATACCTAAATATGGAAATAGATAGCAAATATGAAAAGATCCATTTGAAAGTATGGATATGACTGTTTCTGCACATAATGCAGTACTGGCACTGAAGTCTTACCTATTCAACAGTGCCTGCTACCAAGTGTGCTGATGTCACCCTGCTGTTTCTAAAACTCAAGACAGTACTGTAATCCAGTTTCAGCATCACTGATTCCTTCTGGTAATGTATACTACACAGGAACACAAGCTCAGATTCCCAGTGCTGGCCCTCAGTGATGTTCCTCCCTGATCCTTCTGCCAATGCTCATTGCTATTTTCATTGGATAGAGAAATGGCTGCCACTCCTTATCAGGCAAATTAAATCCAATTAAAAGCATCTGCACTTCCATTCAGCATGAACAGCAAGAAAGAATCAGGCTCTGAAAAAGAACAACTCTTTCAAAATCCACTCAGGACCATAACTTGAAGACAGGAGAAAGAGTATAGAGCAGGGACCAGGGGCCTGAGCTAAGCTTCATTGTAAATCAACAGAAATATTTTAACTGGTTCCTAAAGGCTATAGAAATCAAGGGTATCACAAGAGAGAAAACAAGCAGAAGAGAAAATGAGATTTTATCAGTGTCCTATCTGAATTTTGAGAAAAAAAGGAGAACATAGGACGACAAAAAAGGGCTAGATAAAGTGGGATCTAGAAAAATAAATCAGTTACCCAAGTAAATTCAAGAAAGATGAAAGTAAAAAGAAAAATATGCTGGCCTCAATTTCCACCCCCCAAGAGCAAGAGGAAGCATTGCATGGAGAGTTTATTCTCTTCCATCTTAAGGCGTTTTTCTTGATTAAAATTTCTGCTAGCTACCTCTTCTACAGAATTAAAAAACAAAACCAAAAAAAATAAAGCTTGACAAATAATTTGAGTTCTCCTTTATAAACTCTGATTTCAGTAAGATCCCCCTACCATACATACATACTTCAGAACCAACATCTTGACTTCCTAAGAAAATAATTTTTCCCATACTTCCATTAAGAAGCAAACAAAAAAATACAACAGTAAGTGGTTTGAACTTCTGGGGCACATGTTTATACCGATACCTTAAGAATCTGGTCTCCTTCCTGCAGTCCTTCCTGATCAGCTGAAGTGCCTTCTTGAATTCCAGCAATAAATATCCCCACATCATTTCCACCAGCCAGTCGTAGACCTACACTGTCCCCTTTCTTGAATTTCACCATCTTCGTATTAGGACTACAAGATTCATGTGCAGAAAAAGAAAGTCAGGCCAGACATTAGCCACATGATAGTAACAGGTCGTCAAGAGCAAAAAACCACAACCCTCTCAACAAAATTTTCTTAATATTCTTATCCCCTTTCTCTCACTAGATACACTATATTTACCCATGTAACTCTTCAGTGGAGGGAGAAAGCACAGTATCTAAATTTTTCAGAGGGGAAACTGAACTGGAAAGAGAGACTGAGTTACTTGCATAGATTTGGAATAAGAGCAAGATGATGAATCCTGGTTCTTGAGGTCCTGAGACAATTTTTTACCTRTTGGATCCTCTCTTTCACAAAAACCCAGCTGTTCGTGTAAGTAGCCTGAGTTATAAATAATCCCACTCATTGTTTTTTCTCTATACACTTGAAAACTGTCATATAAATTAAATTTACACATATTTTCTTTGCAGCTTAATAAATATGTTTGTCAGACCACAGGAAGGTCTTCAGGTCCCTTGTAATGAGAAATATGTCCAAGAATACTCTACTGGTACATTAACAATCATACCTTTCATATTCCAAGGAGGGAGAGATTACTGGACTAGGTTCAACTTTTTTCCTGCCAGAAAAGCTGTATGCCTGAGTGACCTTCCAACACAGAGGACAGTGCTTATCTGTCAGCCTTTACTCAGTAATACCATAAGCCTATATTATAAATTCTCCTTCACCAAAATAACCACTTGATTAATTTGGATATCAGTGACAACATATGCAGAGTCCAACCCAGAGAAGATTTGAGAATATAATCCAGGTGAGAGAAAAAAACCCTCTGAGCTACTGAGTATCTTCAACACCTTATCTTTAGGCCACTCCTTATAGTCTCAGAGTCATCCCCCTTCAGTTTCTGTATTTGGAAAAATTCTTACAGAAAACACCATGGTTTTCATATTGATACAATTCACAATTTTTAGTATCTTTATTCTTAAGGGACCAACATTACCAGATTCAACTTAACCATTTATAAAAATCATCAAAAATAAAAGTAAACATTAGAAGCAATATTTTGCTCATTTCTGAGCAGACAGAGACTAGAACTAAGTAAGGATGGCACAGGCTTTGGTTTTAGGAAAAGATGTACATTTCTATACAGAAGTTTCCAACTTGTACATGCAGTTCTGGGACAGATGAACAGAAACCTGCGCCTTGCAATGAACTTGTCTCCAAATTGTATAGAGGACATTCTCTTTGTACCCTAATGTTGGGGGGAAGGGGAGGGTTGACCTTTGTATATGTATAAAATAATGGAAGAGGTGCAAAATACATTTCTATAGAATTGCTTGGGTTAGAGCGGACCTCTGGAGGTCTCTAGCTCAACCTCCTGCTCAAAGCAGGTTGCTCAGGGCTTTGGCCAGTTACATGTTTGGATATCTCTGATGGTGGAGATATCATAACATCTGTAGGAAACCTGTTCCAGTGCTCAACCACCTTAATGGTAAAAGTTTTATTCTTTATGTTCCAGCTTGTATTCATTGCCTCTTGTCCTACCACTGTGCCCCTCTGAGAAGAGACTGGCTCTGTCTTCTCCACACCCACTCATTAGGTAGCTGCAGACAGAAATAAGATGTCTCTTTGATCTTCTCCTCTTCAGGCTGAACAAACCCAATTCTCCCAGTTTCTCCTCATATGTCACATGCTGCAGCTCCTTGACCATCTTGATAGCCCACAGCTACACTCACTCCAATATGTCAAGGTCAATGTCTTTCCTGTACTGGAGAGCCCAAAACTGGATACAGTATTCCAGATGCAGTTGCACAAGTGCCAAATAGAAGAGAATAAAAATATAGAAAGATATACTACTGTATATGTTCCTATGCAAACACAGGGTGTTCTATAACTTTCAGGCAGAAGGTAAATACCTTCCGAGCAGATAAATTTAAAACTAAATTTGCCTCAAATACAGTCAGATAGAAGCCACATCATCTCTTCTTGGCACTAAACTATGAAAGGAATACCACTCCTAATGGCCAAAAAAGAAATAAACCAATGCAGCCATGAACAAACTACAGATAGTTAGAACACCATGAGTGCAGAAGAATACAGCAAAAGCCTCCTTACCCATATATTGCTTCATCCTCAGGACTGGGTTTAAGAATCGTTCTCACAGCTGCTTTTGGTTGAGACACTGTATGTTAAAAAAAGACAACAGAAATTACTGAAGTTACTGTTAAAAAAAAAAGGCATGAAAGGAAACATTTTTAGTTATCAGATGGCAATCAAACTCTCCCATGCCAAAGATAAAAGCAGATTTAAATGGCCAAGCATCTCTTTGGCTAGAGTTGTATTTACTTCCCTTCTTTTCTCTTAAAAAATAACAAAAAGATCCAATGGAGGAATAGACAACTCTTTCAGGCAACCCACCCCAGACTGCAGAAAGAGCTTCACTTGGCTGCTTAGCCAAGCTACGGTAGGTGAGTTTTTGCTGTTGAGGTGGAAATTCTAGTAGGCAACTGGCTTCCGGTAATCTCAGGTGTCTCTCTGCAGCACAGAGCAAAGACAGACCTGTCTGTGCACCAGAATGGGGTTAATAGGAAGACTGTATGAGACACATGGACATGGCTGGAAGAATACATGCTCTGTGGGCAGGAAAAATAACTCTTCAATGAGAGTTTCAACTCTGACCTACTGCATCATCTTGGTATTTTGGTTCTTTGTTTGTGTCTGGAACTGTGACAGCATTACTAGCTACGTCACTGGTTGATTTAAATGGTGTAGGCATTGCTCCCATTCTGGACATCCTATTGGATGGATCATCTTTTGCACTAAAAGAAAAAAACGAGTTCAGTGAAATGAGATAAGAATATCATATTTTAAGTTTTATTTGATAAGCAAAGGACTAGGAAAAAAACACTTCCTACCTTGGCTTCTCTTTTAGCTTTTCATTGGATGAATGTGAATCTAAATCAGAGTGATGTAATCTGTCATCTTGAGGGGAGAATGATCGATTTGACTCAATTTCAGAAATATCTATAGAGAGAGAAAGAGCACAAGAAATGAGGGATTTGTTTGTATTACCAGCAGATCTAATCACCACATTCATTTACAATGCTTTCACATATTTATATGCAGAACCTTCAAACCTATTTCCCTTCCAAGTAAAAAGGTGTTGCCTCCCAGAAAATACTTCAGGAAAGTTTCACACAACCTTCAGGAAACACCTGCCCCCCCCCCTTTCCACACACACACACACACACACACACACACACACACACAACTACTCTGTGCACACCCTGGACTCTCACTAACTAGTGTTAACAGCCTTTTTGTTTGAGCTCTCACTGGAGCTATCCAAACAGAAAATGACCTTCACATTAGCAGTCCTCACATTATTGTTACAGTAAGGGAGGGCCAATTTGTGTTGAAATAAGTAATCATACAGACTGTAAAGCATGACAGAAAAAGCTAACAACTCCCCAGATGCTTCCTCTCAACCTCCCACCTTAAATCTAGTGAGTGTACTATTAGTTGATGCATTAGCTCTTCAGGAAGAAAAAAACCAAACAGAAGAGCCCTCAGATTTAAACCATATTGAGATATGTTGAGATTGAGATTTTTACAGTAAAACCTGTAAAAAGTTGCAAAAGTACTCTGAAGTCAGAGAAACGGACATCTTGTACTAATTAATATAACATCCTGATTCCCCAAACATCCTGCACCCTTCCAAAGGCAAGATTATGTTGTGAGATACAGCTGATACACTGTGAGAGATAGTTTGTATGAAACAGATACTGGAA
Source organism: Apteryx rowi (assembly GCF_003343035.1). Taxonomy (NCBI): domain Eukaryota; kingdom Metazoa; phylum Chordata; class Aves; order Apterygiformes; family Apterygidae; genus Apteryx; species Apteryx rowi. Next base: position 3,987,521 of record NW_020450196.1, on the reverse strand, counting down.
ATAGAAAAAAAGTTGTCTAGACGGACTTCGTTTCCTCTTGTCCTGGCAATTTTCCCCTTACCATTGAATGCTGTAATGAATGTTAATGCCCTCAGAAAGAGAGAACAGTCTATTCCACTCTGTTTTGTAATTTAAGCTTTGTATTAAAGCAACTGAGTTTCCTGTTATGAGAAGTAGGCCTGGTTTTGTCTGATCAACATTGCTTCTTCCATCTCCTCCTCCAAAAAAATGTAATCATATGATCACAGCAGAGTGATGCAAAATTCTTCTTTCACTTAAAGGAAAAGGGCTTGCTACTATTTTGGCTATTATTTAGGTTTGGGGTTTTTTTGGTTTTGTTTTATTTTCCTTCAGAGAACCTAATACCATTATACTATAGCAAAACACTATACATAATAAGTTCCCTTTTCGCCTGTATAGACTGCAGAACCTTTTATCCACATTAAACCTCACCATCCATTTCCGAGTCACTGTCGTTCAGCGAAGGAATGTTGAGCAGCGTCTGCTTCCTGTCCCTAAGGACAACCAGCTGGAGTTTCCCTCGTGACTTCTCAATCAATTTTCGAGCATCAGCTAAAGACATGTTCTCTGTCACTGTACCATTGATCTGGACATATAAAAGCAACAACGTCACAAGCAAACAAATAAGCCCATATTGCACTCAGTTTCAATAGTTGCTGCAGTGAAAGCATGACTTATGCCAGACAAAATATTGTCTAAAGTACCTGCTAGGCTGCTATCAGTTTAACCAGAACACACCTTGAGAATGATATCCCCTTCATGAAGGTTGCCATCTTTGGTTGCTAGCCCAGTACCGGTCATTTCTTTTATGAAGATCTGACTTCCAAGCCGCAGACCATATTCTGTTATTAGGGAAATAATCCATTATATCTTAGAAGAGCAAGCAAAGATGCATTTTTAAAAATTATACTGTGTACACGCAGCACACCTCATATACCACCAGAGACAAAAAAACAAAAAAAACCAAAAAAAACCAGAGACCCAGTAAACCCACATAACAGGCTAAATCTCCCATTTCTGTGCTGTCATGGTAGTAAGAACGAGCAGTGGTCTGAGAAYAATAAAGGACAAAACATTAGCCTGCACCATCAACAGCGAAACAACGTGTTCATTCTAGAGGTGCTTATTAAGGCACTGATTAGATTCTCTTCCTATTGTATTTTATATGGTACAGAACAGCATGGAGAAGGGTCAAAAGTATTATTAGAAGAGGTGGCTTTTTAACCAGTTGCTCCATGCTAGCCCTGTCCTATCTGTGTCCCAATAAGTGTCTCAGTTGTTTCAGGCAACAGGAAAAAAAAAAAAAAAAAGAACTGGAATACTTGGATCAGTACCTTTACTGCCTAAAAAGAAAGGTAACACTGCTTTTCAAACAAGCATGACCTAGAATAGCTGAAAAAGTAAGAAAAGAAACAGTTACCTGCATTCCAAAATCACAGCCTTTTGAGAGAGACTGCAGAAAACCCAAATGGATGGCAGAGATTATTACGGATTTACTAGCTACATATAAAACTTGTTAACAAAGCCACCTTAAATTTCTCTTTATTACTTTATACTTGTCTGCATCATCTTAACAAGCAGAAACATTATATGCAGTAGAAGAGGAAGAAAGAGGACCTTGCCAGGGTCAATGAAAAGAGGTTTTCTCCTGCATTCAAAGCTTACATGGGCAGAAAATTATTATGGATCACAACAGAGCAGATTCAAAAACCAGAAAAAGGAAGGGCAGACACAACCCAATGTCAAATGCACTTTGCAGCACAACAGCATTTATTTCATGGCACACTAAAGATCATGTCTATGGCCTCCACCTGCACACATACTCCAACATTCAGCAAGGAGAGGCTGCTTCAGTTGTTGCTGTTTTAATATTCTTTAACTATATCCTTAAATGTTCAGAACCAAACAATACTTGGAATGACTTCTTCCCTTCAGCATAACCAAATTAAACCCACTGTTAAATCACAATCCCACAGAATCATGATCAGGTCTAGGTTCCTGCCAGAACCAGAGGGATAGGCAGGAAGAAATGGAGAGCCCAAGGACAGAGTAGCTCAAAAACAGTGAAATCATGTGGATGAACAGAGTCCTTTGTTCAAAGGTAAGGCCCAAGGTGCCACGTAAAGAGCTCCCAAACCTGGCCAGGGAGAATAAAAGAACTTCAGTAATTAATTAGGTAACTCAACATTTTACCTGTAAAGCAGCGAATATCCAGCTCTGCTCCATGCTCCCACCAAAATAACACATACTGTATTAAAAATCAGTTCCTCTCCCCCCTGTCACACCTACCTTCATTATGTTTGCCTTTTGTTAACAGAACACTGATTGGTCCCTCCTGATCCTGTGGTCCTAGGTACTCATGCCGGTGCCGTGTTTCAGGAGAAGGGCTTCGGGAACAGAGCCTGTCCCGACTTTGGCTCCTCACTTCCCTTCCRTATCTAGGATCAGTTTGAGATCTGTGACCATAATGGGGTGGGCTGTAGTCTCCTCTGTAGTCCCGTTCATAACCACCATCCCTGTCGATGCTCCTGCCTCTGCTCKGATCTCTTCTGTACTCTCGGTCCAAGCTTCTGTCAACGCTCCTGCCACGACTTCGATCTCGGCTGTAGCTGCATTCCCTACTATGGTCTCTGCTTCGGTTGCGCCCTCTGTCCTGATCACCTCTATAGCTCTGATCAAGGTTGTTTCCCCAGCTTTGGCTGCGCCCTCCGTTACCACTATGCCAGCTTCTATCGCTGTAGCCACTTCGAGCACTTCTGCCGTCAAACTCTGCATGGTCATCCATTACATCTAAAGCTCTGTCCTCGTAGTCAAGGGAGGGGCTTCTCCTCAAAACAGCAGCCTGGACTTTGCGTGGTCTTTTCACTACCTGTCCAATGCAATATGGAACAAAGAAAAACAAAAATAACCACCTGAATGTAAAATTTAAGAGATGAAACCTCAAACCTCAAATGGAGGGGCAGGGAAGATACCCAAATCCCAAATCACTTCACAGTAGCACTTCTTACAATGGAAGCTAATCGATTTACAGAACAACCAGTAAAGGGCATTATTAAGGACTGCAGAAGAAACTTTAACTAATTGGGAGGATAAAGAAGAGCAGAATACAAATCAGATCAGCAACCGCATATTGTTACAACAGTTCGCTGCAACAGTTGGAGCAATGAATATAGGTTTTTCTGCTTTAAGGAGAGTTCTAGGAAGTGTGTCAGCCCCTTCCCAACCCCCCCCCCCCCCCCCCCCCAAAAAAAAAGTTATGTATGCCTCTCTTAATTAAGGAAAGCCAATCTGGACAGCAAATTCTCGGACAAGGTCTGAGCCTGTAAGATATCATCTGCTTCACAGAACTTTTCTTTTTTCCAGCTGCAGTTCACTATTTGTTAAATTTAAAGATCAGGGACAGACATTTTATTTCCAGTTTTTCCAAAAGATAACTCTCTGACACTGTCATTTAATTTCCACTTGCTTCTCTGTAAAAAACAGGTCTTCATTCTGGTTTATTTAGTTTGTATGTTCTGTTGGGAAAAGGCTTGCGTTGCTTTATGCATTAATAGTACACTTTACAGAAGAAAACCACAGCCTTGATTGGTTATGGATATATCACACTGCACAGCAAATGCATTTAAAATTTACTTACAATGGTGGCCACTTTTCCACTTTTTCTAAGCTGTTGGACTGCAAAAGAATGTGCAACATTTTCCATTGGGGTCCCATTAACAATGACCACCCGGTCATTTTCTCTGCAAGAGGGGAGGAAAAAAATAAGATTTAAGGAGAGTCTTCCTGAAAACACTGAAATGAAATTTCACTTTTTTCTGGAAAAAAACAGAACAAAACTAATTTCATTTTCTTTAATAGGGAGTTCTTCCTCAAAAGATATGTTTGTTAGGTAAACACTATAATACCTTAGATAACAAGGAAAAGTTTTCAGTGTGTTTAAAAATCAGAGATTGGATTGTGGCATATCCCTGTAGCTATATTAGGTACAGCTTCAATACAGTGACAATAACTTTGAGGAAGACTTTGTCTTTTAAAGCATATTCTTGGCTGACCCTTAAAACTTTTATTTTTTTTATTTTTATGTTCTTAGTTCTTTTAGAACTCCTAGTCTATCACATCTAGTGGCATGTTTTTCACAGCAACATAAAATTTTCAAGAGAGCTTCAAATTTCTGTAGTATTCAGACAAATCTTGACAAATGCCACTCTGATATAGTTTTCTGAAAGACTGGTATTCAGACCCCATCTACTCTGGAAGACAGCTGATCAAAAAATGCTACACTACACAAAAAGTCCTCCCTGCCCTAAAGCACAGGCCAAAACAGATTACAAGATCATCTTTTCAGACCTCCTGCATGTCAAATAGATCATTAAGACTTAACTCAGTCATCCTAGGAGACAGCCCCATAACACATGCTTAACTAAAAATCGTGTCTACCAGAAAGACATCTCGGCTCAAAACCGGCAAGAGATTAAATAAATAAATAAATAAATAAGCACCACTTTTGTCACTGGTTTATTCTGGTGATTACTCAGTTACTAACCTCACAGTCAAAGCATTAGTTTGAGTTTAAATTTGCCTGGCTTCAGCAACCAATTACTTATTGCCATGCCTTTTTTCTGCTAGATAAAAGAACTCTTTAGTAACCACTATTTTCTCTTCACTGTAATCAAGTCACCTCACAATCTTCTTATTTAAAAAGAAGATTACATGCTTTAAGCCTCTCTTTGTAAAGCATTTTCTCTAACTCCGCAATAATTTTTGTGCCTCTTTTTCTACCCTTCCAGATCCTTTTACTGAATGACTTTGCCAGAACAGCACACTATATACTCCTATCAGTTTCATCTGGGCTTTATATAGAGATAAAATAACTTTCCTCCCAGTTCATACATCCAAAAATGGCACTAAACTTAATACTACAGCACTACACCACGAGCTCATATTTACTTGTGTTCACTCTACCCTAAAAAGCTGTTCAAGGATTGAAGGATTGTAATGCTCCCACACTCCAAAGGTTGGGCCTACATTCTTTAGTTCTCTGGAAAAACAGCTTTGCATTCTGTTGTCTTAAGAATGTGTTTTATCTGAATGTGCCCAAATTGCTTGTCATTGGCCTGTCTTCATCCTTTTCTATTTACCCAGGCCCTCACATAATTTATGAATATGATCTTATTTCCAAATCACAGATGATTATTAAGCAGTATTGATCAAAGATGTGTTGCACAGGGATCATTGCTATTTAGATGAAGGTTTTATGTCTGCGTTTGAGAATTGTCTGTCACCTGCTTCCAAATACTCCTTTTATCTAGTACTTCATTAGCTATTCCCATGTCAGCTTCTTTATTACCTCACCGAAAATTAATGTCTGTCAAATGGCCAGAACAAACTCTTTTGCTTAACTGCACAGCTTTAGCATTCTTCCAAACCATTTTGTCTTCATCAGACAGTCCAGGTCAAAGGATAAAAAACTGATCAGCTGTTGGCTAGAAACTAACCATTTATTCCAGCCAACAGACTTAGAAGGACCACAGAAGCACTTCATTTCCAACCTTCTTTCTTTCAAATACAAAATAAATATTTAGCAAACACTTTTGCTTCTCTTCCCTCCCCCAGCTCCTGACACCTTAGGAGTGAAGACCAATAGTTCTTTGGATTATATGCCTGACTTAAGCAAATCTCTTGAAAACTAACAACTGACCACCTGCTTCCTGTAGGAGGAACACGGAGTACGCTTAGAGATGCCAAGTATTTCTACTGTTTCTTTAAAAGAAATACAACCTTAAAAGGGATATACTTGACTATGGAAGCTTTTCAACACCACTGAAATTAACATCCTTACAAAATAGCAAAGAAAAATATCCCCATGTATGTTTTCATTTGAAACAGACATCTAAGTCTTAAAAGAAGCAGAAAATTTTGAGTGGATTAAATCTGTGGGATCTCTATCAAGCCTGTCGGAAGGTTTTATGCATTCTACAGCTATGGCCCTCAAAATATATTGGACAAGAGAAATAAGAAATTGCTTACTGAAGTAATCCATCTGCTGGACCACCTGGGAGTACATCTGAAATGACGATAGATGTTTCACCATTTTCAAAATGAGGGTTATCTCTGCCACCAGAAACTGCAATCCCAAATCCTCGTTTTGAATCCTTTGACAAGAAAAACAAATACAACAAAACTCAATTCCATCCATAGGCATTCTGATAGGGAGAAAGAATAAGAGTAACACAAATGTTCCTGTGATGGCACTCTATTTAGTTATGATTATTTAAAAAATGACAGTTGTGTGCAGAGCTCCAGAAATATACAATACCTATAGATTTAAAAAAGAATGGAATTTTATAAACCACGCAGCAAAAAGATATATTCTGCTGTCCTCAAGCCTCAAGCAGTCTATGATCTTGTAATGGTTAGCAATTATGAAAAGGACTCACTAACTTAGTCTACATTTTGCTCCACTATCCCTTTGGTTATTCACACCAAATTGATTATTGGATAGATGGTTCTATTTTGTGAGTGATGCTTGGGACCCTGGAGCAGTTTTTCTAGCATGTCATGTTCATTATAATTGCTATCTAGTTTGTAATTACTACTTACTCCTTAAACAGACTACACAAAAATCACAGCTGATTACCAAAAGCAAGCAATGAACTTGTGAAAGGTCTATAATTATCCCCGCTCACAATCAAGCATTTTCACTAGGTAACTGATGTTAAACCTGCCTTCAAAGAAATGTCAGACACCTAAAATCCCTATGTTTGGCATTCATAAAATCAGAGAAGGGCATAATAGGGTGTGGGAAGCATGCCTCTAATGCTACAGCTGAAGTGTTAGTATAACTGAACTGCAGACAAGGTGGTGTGCACAAAAGCATACATTTAGTTAAAAAAACAGGTTTAATACTATCACCTATTTCATACAACTAGTTACACCTCCTATAGTTAAAACTTTATATTTAAAGAAAATATTTTTCACACAGTGACAGAGAAACTAATACTAATGCAGTGTTACTTGCAACCTTACAGTGGTGCTTTTTCCCAAACTCCCACTCACCACGTGTATTTCATAACCTGCTAGCCTACATTCCACTAACGTCAATACTGAGTGGTTATTTCTTTGGGGAAGGAAAAGCAACGCAGTTGTTTAAAACAGTGTTTCACTTGCTAAGCCTTAGTTTTACAGGAGGGAGATTGATGCTTCAAGCCAAAACAATACAGAATTAAAAAAAGCAGTAGCACTAATTGGCACTGGTCAGCTTGGCAGGTCCAACAATCCTTTGCCACTTGTGCAGTGAAAGTCTGTCACTGAAGCAAAACAGTAATGCTCATTTACAAGACATTCAAGATTTACAAGACATTCAAGATCAGGAAAGCTAGAAAATATAAGAACTAATGACTACTTCTGCAATCTTTCTACTGCCTACCTCTGTAACCTAAAAAACAGTCCTTTCTCAACCATTCAACACGTAAAACAGGTTGTGTAGGAAAGGTGGCTGTTTTACATTGGGTCACCAACTTGAGGTCTTTGCAGAGCACATAAAAAATTTTAACAGCTCAGGACAACCTGTGTATTGAACCCACACCATCAGAGCTGCTGGAGRGAACACCACCACCATCACAGCACGCATCCCGTGCCATCATGTGGCACCCTAGCTGCTAGACAACTCAAAAGCAACAGATCTACTTTCTTTACCACAATAGGGGTCTACAGAATGACGTATTTCAGCTTCTCTTAGAGGAAGTGTTAAAAGTGACAATGGTTGTCCATGTATTTTAAAAATCATGATGACAGTAATTTTCCACTAGATTCTACACTGGCAGATGAGAAAGCATACATGAAAAAAAATAAAAAATCAGTGGAAACATGTTCAGTGATGATTATAAACCTCTGACATTAACCAAAACCTCTTGACAGAGCCATCTGCTTTGTCATTAAGGTTATTCAATGTTGAGTTTAGTTATGCAGCTAGTACATACTGTACTAGACTGTTATTACAAAGACCAACAGTAGCAAATATAGCATTTAAATGGTTAATTTAAATGGTCAATTAAGCTTTAAAATGAAACACATATCTGATTTGGACAGTGTACTAAACATACTTTAGACTCAAAGCTACTAATACCATCTATTGCAAAACATACTTAGAATAAAACAGTGGTTGAATATTTGAAAACTAAAAATATAACAGGCACTCACCTTTTGTAAGGTCACAGTGTACTGTTCCCATATCAGCTCTTCCATGCCTGGGGCCTGTTACACACAAAAGCCAATTAGCGAGACAGAAAGCATACAGCTATCTGAACTAAAATTTGAAATACTCCATCAAAACACAGACATAAAAATAATACATATATTCTAATAATTTGGTAAAGTTAGAATAAAATGTGTTTTAAAAAAAGGAGAAGAAAAATATTAATCAGTTCTAGGGTGGTAGCACCCCTTAGAATTTCATTAATTAGAAGCTCGGTCTCATTTTCAGGAAAAGCGTCATTCAACAAGCATTCCATTGAGACTGCATTAGCATTATATAGCCCTGATTCAAGTAACACAAAGTACTTAACGAAGACCTCCCCATTCCAATCCATGATAAGTTCAGTAGTTGAACCTGAAGTCTTCAAAACCAAAGAGTTTTCATATCTTTTCCTTATTGTTAAGGTGGATTCAACAAAATCTTAAATGCACTCTGGACTACATAACTGAATATTTAGATTACCCTGAACAAATTTGATTTTACAGAAAACCACAGTGTATTTAACTCAGATATATCCATTTCTGTTTCTCAGAAACCACTTTCTTTTGTTTACACAGAGAGGTTCACATTTCCGGTTAAAAACTGATCCTGAACTGACCAGTTTATCTTACTTAATATATCCTGAAATCTTTCCAATCTCACAGCTTAAAATATAATACACAATAATCACCCAGCTGTGATCCATCAAGTTCATAGCCACCCCTTTGAGGCCCTGGCCTGCAAAAAGGGGAGAAAAATTAACTGTGATATCTGATATGATTGTACAAATATTTCAAAGTGGAAAGCACCCATTTACAGAAGAAAAAAATAGGCACTGTGTGGGTACACGCATGCACACACTCAAGCCATGGGTTTATTTGCTTTAACTGCTAGAAGTGGGTTTCTTTCTTGAAAGCTAAGAGTTTACCCAAGAAAAACCCAGAACTTCAGATTTTTAAAGGCTTTAAAGGGATGACCAGCAACAGAGCTTGGAAACAACAGATAGAGAAGCAACAGGCAAGAGGGCGCGCCCGTATTTTGAAGCATCCCTGTATTTCCAAGCAAGTGCTTTCTGGCTGTTGATGACTCCATTTAGCAAGCTGTTGTTGCTGCTCCTCGAATGCAAAGTACCCCACGATGTATTCCCCCACTGGATTCTCAGCATCCCAAAACAAACTACGTTTACATTTTCCACTGCWGCGTCACCATATTAAAACAAGAAACAAAAACAAAGCCTAAGTCCTGCTTAGCATTCCGAAATGAATTCCCAAGGTATTCAGCAAACTGATCAAGAAGTTTGCAACACAGAAACACATTAATGCATTGATACTGTTCTCTCAAAGAATAGGCAATGCTTTCCAGGGCAGAAGTTTGCTTGGCCTTTTGGGCCTAGTTAAAAAATGTGTTTTAACATGGCTGGAGAAGAGGATGACCTATATTAAATTTAACATAAGTATTTTTAAATGTCTTACTTGTTTAGATGAGATGACAATGAGTGGCATTTATAATTGCTATTATTAAAACATATGTGTCTTGGATCACTGAATTACTCTATTTGCTAAAGCACACAGTCAATCAGATACTATTTCTCTACCATTCCCACATTACCAGCGAGATGCATAACCCCTCAGCTGATAGCGAACTGTCTCACTATGCTTGTTCTGTCACACGGAGAACCTTCGTAAGTAAAATACTTTTTCCTTGACTAAGTACTTTTTCTGAGCTGCAGTGATGCAGTGATAAATAAAAGTGACTAAGCTTGCTTGTCTGACGTGTATGAAAATCGGTAAATAGTTTACCYGCTACTGACCCTTGGCTATACCATCTCTGTCCTACTTTTCTTTATGATATTTTTAAGATCTGCAGAAAACCAGTCTGTGCTAGAGAAGAGCCTCAGTGTCATTTAGATTCCAGCTGACTTCACCAAAGAGAGTTTTAGAAAAGAAAGACAGTACCAAGTGATGGGTAGATCTAAAGGACAAGCGGCTGGTTTCAAATTCTGCAGAAACAGGGAGGATGGAAAATCTTTTCCAACCTCCTCACCATACAAAAGCCTGAACAACTTACATTTATACCACAAGCATCACCTAAATTCAGTTTGCGCTGTATGCAGTTCGACACTACCTACCAACCCAGAAGAGTGAGTCCAGGCCTGTGCAGGCAGAGCAGCAGGGCAGGCAGGACGCMACAGGCAAGAGCCTGGAGGACAGAGCGCAGTACCGTTACCTTGCTCCTCCAGAAACCGTAGCACCGCTTCTTTCAATATGCCACCTACTCAAAGAAGGCCTGAGAAGTGACTGCATTCAGAGCAACGCCACGGAAAAGAGATTGAAAAGGCTCAGTAAAGATATCAGTAAAAATAAGAAGTGAAAGGAAACTACTGCCTAAAGATACTGCAACTGGGGTCGTGCAAGATGTTGAACCTGAAGTATCATCTCAGCTTTGCCCAGGAAGAGGTCCTCGTAGCACCAGTGCCTGTCTCAGGTACCTCCTGTGTAAATTTGGGGGGGTTATTTTTAGCTTGAAATTATTAGTGAACATTCAGTAAAAGCTAATTAAGTAATTCCATTTTAAACTCATAAATACTTGTTAAAGTAATGCATTTTTAGAAATTGCTCCTTAGGGAAACTGCCTCCCAGTTACTGTATGCTATATTAGCAAATGAAAGTACTTGCAAAGCTGATTTTCTACAATATAATTACCAGGACAAAAGGGACTATTTCCTGCCATACTGATAAAATTACACAGGCTATCTAACACAGTTCAGAGAGCTAAATGGTCACCTTGGTAGCCCATAAAGCACAAAACACATCTGTACTCCCTTAAATCTCTAAGCAATAATCTCTTTAACATTATAAAATGTACTGCTGCTTGCCACTGCTGAGATACTAACCCATACTGGCAGATTAAGGGAGACGAGAAGATTGAGGTGGAGGGAAAGACTACAAATGTTACAAATCACCGTTTGAGGACTTGATCAAAACTAAAATTAGAGCCTCTACCACAGTAAAAAGATTCCTGCTAAAACAGTATTCCAGGGCTAATAATACGACTCTCCTCCATATGCACAAAGTGATGGGTTACAAAAAGCCTCCCTCACCCCTGCCAATTTCTTCATACTTCATCCGCGGGGAACACAGAGGGATCCTGAGCATTTTGTATATCCCTTGCAGGACCACAAGAGTTGATGAAGTAGCGCATGCCAAAACACTGGAGCGAGAAAGGCAGGCAGCATGGTAAGAATACCATAGCCAGTTACTAACAGTAACTTTTGCATGTCTACCTACGTTTTACACAGATAGCAGGCTAGCTGCAGTAAATGCAAATTACTGTAATTAGCTAGTCTACATTCATTACTGACTAAAGTCAGTCCATCTCTAATTAAACACTGTAGTCAGGATTTGCTTAAATCTGCCTAATGCTCATATACCAAAATGATGGGTGCTTTCTGTGTACCCAGAACAGACTTTTAATAGGATCTTTGGCAGAAAACCAGTCAGAGTCCTACAATCATTTCTGTGTTATGAACAGGCAGCCGTTGCAACTCTCACTGACAGTCATCAAGAGATTTATGCAATTACTTGCTACTGAGAGATCACTGTAGACAAGTTCATTCACACTGAAACAACAAAAAAACAGCAACCCCCCAGACAACCTGCCACAGCATGATCTGGCTACAAAAGTGAGCTGGAGAGGGGAAGGATATACAGTGGGAGGTGGGTGCGGGGAACCACACGACTTGGAGCAAGAGGCAACAAAAAGCAACTCACGTGTCCTTTTAAAATCCTCAACATTTTTACTGCATGTGACCACATTCTCTGTAGAGCTTGAGCTGTCTTCATCGCTGCCGGATATAATCTGTTAGGGGACGCCGTACATCCCAGTCTTTTCATCCGTTTCTACCACTCAACATGGTTATGTAATTCTAATACAATAGTGGCCTACATACTCAAACAAATCCTGCCGTCAGTTTCGCACAGGAACACATCAAAACCACAGTCAAGAAATCTCTTAATAGTTAAACTAACTCTCACTTTAAGATACCCCAGAAAAAATCAGCAGAGTAACCTTAAATTAAAAAAAAAAAAAAAGTGTTGGAAACAAATCTATATGCAGCAAGTTATTCTTATTCCAAGCACATATTGGTTCTGCYGCCACCAGAAACCTATTTGAAACTCTAAAGAACAGAAGGGTTAAGATGCAAACTGGAGATTATTTGAAAATTCGTGTTCTGATAATAACATTTGACCGTAAAAATTACCACTTGACTCCAATATCGTGAGTGTTTTAAACTGTGGTTTAGCAGCCTCCATCAAATCTTAACGATTCAACTGCTGAATCCAGGAAATCCTTATGCAGAAATAACTGTATACATATGAGTAATCCCTTTAACTGCATGTATAAAATTATGCATAAATGCTTGCAAAACTGGGCCTTGGTTCCAGCAAGTAAAAAAGGAATGAGAAACAACATGATAACAGCTGCAAAGAGCAGGACTCCCTATACCCTCAAACATTTAATAAGTTATTCATAAGAATGATAAACTAATCACATAGCCAAACAGATGACTTTACAGGAAAATGTGTCAAGCTGTCATTTTCATCTATTCACCATAAATGCTGTAAACTTTCAGACCTAACCAAAATTTCCCTCCAGACTTTACATACATAAGCTTCACCAACAGCTTAGAACGTCAAACAGATATGAACACGTGCCAGGTTCAGCACACAATGCTAAACAAAAAGCCCATCTGTAGATTGCACTTTTCAATTTTTTTCAAATTTACTGAAGCAATTTTAAGTGTTGAATGCTAAGAATTCAGATAACAGTAGAAAACAAAGTTTTTCCTTTTTGGGGGTTTTAATAAACAGACTGAATACAGGGTTCTGTGCTTTAACTGTGACCACATTGACCTCTCATCTTTCTCTGTTCTAGCCAGAAGAACTAGAAAAAACACGGGTTTGAACCATTACAGCTCAGCTGTCAAGGGTGAACACCATTCAGTGCAAATGTACAGTGGGGAGGGAAGAAGTGCACTGGCTCTGCCTGTGATTGGGGTTTTCCACTCCAAGAGTATATGTACTGAAGGAAGTAATTTAAAAGATTATCATTAGAGTTTGGTCCAGATAGTTTAGAGCCTTCATCAATGTTTGTAATGTAAATAAAAACTCATTCCTCTGAATAGTGTCATATTCATATTTATATTCATTTTCTGAAACTGCTATTTTTTTATTTTTGGTCACAAGCAGCAGGAAGCAAAAGCAAATGCAAGGATGCATTTGAGACTTGTATCCTTTTCATGACTCCCCTGTTCTCCCCCTCCCTCCCTCCAAAGCTTCAATAGCACTCCAAATTGTCAATCAGAGAAACATGACAAGAAAAAAACTGTGATGACATTGAAAATAAAAATGGATCCATAAGCTGAAGTGCTTATAACAGCAGGGACTCTTCTTCCTTGGTTTAGGTCTGTCCTTTTCTCAAAAGGAAAACAAGAAAGACAGATGGATTGACTCCACCAGAACTTAAAAGCATACAGGAAAAAATTCAGGAAGTCTAGGAATGTTACTGCAACTCTGGGGAGTTTGCTTGAACAGTCAGGACAGGAGCTCAAGAGACTGAGGAGTAAACAGGAGGGTGCAGGCTCTTGGATTTGCACCTTTCACTCTGGAGCAAAACAACTTCTCCAAAATCAGAACTCCTCTAGCAACTTTTAAAAATCAGATTGAAAGCAAACTTTTTTTTTTTAATTCATTGTCCATGATACCTACTTTCAAGGGTACAACACTGCCTTTTGACCCTTCCCCTTGCCTCTATGCCAAGGCTAAAGGAAACTAGCTAAAGGCTAACTTCCCCCAGCCTAAGATTACAGATGCAATTACTTTGATATCTGAAATTTGACATTTGAGATCTATTTGATATCTATTATCCACAGATATTTTAGTCTGAGCCTTTTTTTGAAAAAAAAGCTAAACTCTGAGAAGAGAGAACCACACCTTGGTTCTTTGTAGGAGCCTAGCCAGACAGTAAAATATTTGTGAATCATGTGAGGAAAAACAAATTAAGGACCAGTCATGATGATCTGTTCCAGAAACTGGGACCGAGAGGAGAACAGCAGAGCTTCCTGAAAACCCCGAAGAGCAACCTCAGAATGTCACAATAAAACCTTACAACAGGACACCGCATCCTTCCATTGACCCAGGTGCAAGAGCTTCTTTATTACAGCAGGGTCTCCCTAAAAGAAAAACTAGTTACAAGTCTTACACCTAGAACTGACTGCTTTGACCTTTTCCTGTCTAGACAGAGAAGTAAAAGGATCCATTTCCTCAGATGTAATCTGGACAAGGCCACATAAATAAGCAGGAAGGAAATACAAGATGATCATGGTGGATCTATTATAGAAGTGACACAAAAGAGAGGGCCTTTTTTATTTATTTATTTATCTGGTACCATGGCCTTAAGCTTAAAAACCTTTAGAGTGGAGTCTAAGTTTTTCCTAAAGACAGACTCCTATACTGAAGATGACCAACAACTTTAACTGAAAGTCATCCACCTGTAAAGGAGGGGGACAGAGGCTATTCTGGTCACTGAGATGAACAGCCAGGGAAAAGAATCCAGAGCTGTGTCAAGAGATGTCAGCAGCACTCTAAAATTGCTGCACCCTAATGCACTTCTCGTGAAAGACAGTGAAAAATGCCTGAAGAAGAATGGCACCTTCACTAGGCCTCTCTTCTGTAGTAGCAAAGGATGCTCAAACCACTCTGAAATAGAAGGCTCCAGTTCAAGTGTTTTCATCAAATATTTGCATATGTAAGGCAGACCTTCGATTAGAACCTAGAAGGGTGAGGAAATCTCTGTTTTTCCATGGACCTTTTACAACAAAACCAACATCTCACAAAAAAGGAGGCACCTAATTTTCTACCAATAAACCTTCTGCTTCAGAGGAACATTTCCTACTTTCTGTGTAGGTTCCTGCACCACTAAGGGAACCCCTGCCCTGTAGAGCAACAGACGGTCATTAAGAAGCAGGATCCCAGAACAGTGAATGGCTCAGATTAATGGACGATGAGTGATAAAAAGTGGTTTGCAAAATGAGTGATAAAAAGTGGTTTGCAAAAGATATCCATTTAGAGTTCACCTCTTTTGGTCACTAGGAGTAACATGCACTTGCTCTTCAATAAGGCAGACATTCCTCCTTTTTTCCCTAGTCTTATGAAGGAGAAGCACAATGAACAACTCCATGTTAAATGATACTCTGTATTTAGGATCATCAGTTCAACTTTCTCATTCAAGTAAAATAGCATCAAGATGGTTATATACCAGGATGCAGAAGTTTTTTAAAAAAACGTGCCCTGTCACTTACTGGACAAGTAAGTATACCTACATCATGGCACTGGAATGACAAACTTTGAAGGAGAAAAAAATTTTCACATGGAAGCAGCAGTGTGGGCAGCCCTTCCTTCCCCTTCTCTCCAAAGGGGAATTATCAACTAAAGACTATATATTTGATATAGCCTTTGCTATCTCCTGAAATACTTCACAAAACAAATACCTTGCAAACAGGACAAAGTAAAAGTATTTTGCTTGTAACAAGAAAATTCATCAAGCATTATCAGACTTCGTTCTAGGTACATCTTCACAAAAATGCATTAGAACCAGTAACCTCATAATACAGTTTCTCTGAAAAGATCTATTTAAAGAAAACATAAACATACCATAATGTCTCTACTCATTCATTCTCCCAGATTTGATAAACTGCATGGCCTTACACAGAAACACATCAGAGTTGTTTTTAATACAAGAAAAGTGATTGACTTCAAAAACTTTCCCAATCATATTTCACTGAAAAATTACACTATTCACCTGCTAAGTTTTGTAAATTTTACCTATAACAGTACTGGCAAGTGCTATGTAAATACAAACACCCCTTATTCCAGGAATTCTCAGAGCAATCTCTATTTCTTATATTGCATGAAAGTTTCAAAACTATCAGATGAAGACTATTCACTAGGCAGTAATGAGAAGCTTTTTGACATTACTTCTTTAGAACAAATCTAAACTAGTATGATGACAATACCCACAGCAATTACTTAACACTGTGCTCATCACTACTTTCACTAAGCATTTTGCTTCCAATTAGCAATACTTTTTGCTTTTCAAAAATACCCAATCTGAAGGCAAGTCAATTGCAGAATCAGGAGCATAATTCAGGCTTCTTGACTTCAAATCAATTAGCCTATCCACAGAAACATGTTGCGTCAGGAGGCAACCACCCAGCTACCCCCCTTTTCTATCATACAGGAGATTTGTACCAGAAGAACAGCTGTAACAGGAAAACAGGACCCAATATTCTCCCAGAGTGGTAGTTATAGCCAACCAACAGATAGGAAAAAATGCCAGGGCTGCAGAACACACATTCATTTGAACCTCTTTTTGCATTATGGCACCCCAAACACCCTCCAGACTGCAAACTGAACTACAAAGCAGTCCTACCATAGAAGTGAAGAGCTGAATGAAAACGGTACTGTCACCAGACTACTGGGAATGATTAGGTGACAAACACATGCAGGTCCCATTTGCACTGTAGCCCTGTTGCTAGCATGCATAGGAAAATGTCCCAGATACCCCAGGGCACAAAATTCTTTGAAAAAATATGCTGAAGAAGATGGAAAAAAGTTGCACATGCACACAAGATTTCCACTGATCCAGAGCTGTGACAAGTTGTGTGCTTTTTAATTCAAAATGTATCACTTAATCCTGCTCACAGCAGGTCTATGACATATGATGCTTAAACACAATGAGGGTTATCACACAATCTGCCTGTAACAGCAGTTCCTGYGCTAGTACTCCCAGAATGGTTAACAGTGATGAAATTAAAATGGCATCTGCAGTGGAAAGAATTTTTGCAGAGGTTTCCCTGGACACAGAAGAAAAATAAATCAGAATAGAGTCCTGGGATTTGTTTTTTGCAAATATTTATTTATTCTGCACTTCCATAAAACAAAAGGAATAATAAATAACCTGGACACTACAATGAAGCCACTACAGAATATGGCATACAGCATCTTTTTGCTGGATTACTGAGTAGAGCATATAATCTCTGAATTGTTTTATCAACTGTATCAATTGTTCTATCATTTACCAATTAGATCAAAGACTTTCAGAAAGCGGGCCAAGCACTTTGAAGGGAAGAGGATGATGATTTCCCAAAAACATTTTGAATTCAGGTCACAATTTGCCTTAGAAATATCTAATTAAAAAAATCAAAGCTTTTTCTGTTTGTTTATTTACTTGTTTTCTTAAGATGCTTTTCTCTGACTCAGGCTCATTAATGCTTTTGTTTCCTTGCCTCTAGAAATGAACATCTTTGGAAGGTTCAGAGACAACCAACACCCCTTTTCATCTTTGGGAATCCAGGTTTCTCCTGTCATACACACATCTACCTCAATATTCTGGGTAAGGTTTCACAATATATGCACAAAATAACTTCCTTCTGACAAAAACAATCTCAAGCCTCCTCTTGCTCATAGTACATGCTCCTTTTTGACTCACTCCATGAATGTGGGTGTTTGACCCTTGCAAGAAGCTAAAACAGCTCCCTAAAGCATCAAAAAGCTATTCACCTTTTCCCACTGGGTTACTTTATTGCCATTTTTGTGAGCTGAACTGGCCTATTGAGGCCAGTGAAAAACAGGGATGAAACAGGAGAAATGTTAGAACTGTGTGTGCTTAAGATCAGCTCAACCATCACAAGAAACCTCACCATAAAGATGCATCAGGCTAGTAAAGTTGGATTACACCAAACAGACAAAATATATATGCTCCTGTAGTATAGATGGATAGATGTAAGGCCAGCTTCTTTCCCCCTCATGTTGTATGTTAAGATGGCATACACAGAGGATTTCCATCTCCAGCTGAATCTGCACGGCAGAACAGACGAGCAGAACAGGCAGGAAACCTCATCTTCCAGAAAAACCCACCGTTGGTAAGTTATTTCTGCATCATGGGGACAATTCATGCAAGTTAGCACACCACAGAGCCCAGATTCAGTGTACAACCCATAAGTAATTTAGAGAGCCACTAGATGGTGCAGTGATGCTGCAACAGAAGCCCAATTTCCTTGTCACATATAGAAATACATGTTGAATTAAGCATTTCTTTTTAACCTAAGAAATACAACCTCAGACCAATGCTTTGGCAGATAACATGGTATTATTGCTCTGAAAAGCTCAGACTCATTGTTATAAAATATCTTCATGTATTTATTTCTCAGTCAGAATAGGCTGATACTTGAATGATTTTCATAAATTCATATAAATTAGAAAATTCTGAGAAAAGGGGCTAAGAATATTTATCCTTATTTCTGTGTTTAAATCAGTATAAACTCAGAGAGAAAGAGCAGTCAAAAGCTTGCAGTGCTTAGGTTAATGTAATTTGAAAAAGCAGGTAGAAAGGTATCTTGTTAGGCCAAAATTTATTTCAGTACATTTGTTCCACACTAAAAAGGACAGGAAATATGATTTTAAAACAGGGTTTGTTTTTTTTGTTTTGTTTTGTTTCTTTAATCTCAGTGTTTAGGAGCATATATCCTATCATCAGTCAAAGAGGCATTTTTTTGGAAATTCTGGCTTTATTAAGTGCCTTTCCACCAGAATTATTTCAAGGATTAATTGCTCTATTTACACAAGGGAAATAAACATTTTCCCTGAGCAGTTTTATGTTCTGAAGAGAGAAATGTCTGAGACTCCAGAGAGATAAACCATGCATGTTGCTTTTCAATCACACCAAGATCCCACAGAAATAGGTAGGAAAAAATTCTAAATGAGAGATTTTGATCCAATACCAAAGGACAGTTGCACCTRAAGTTAGAAACACTACATTTCAGCACTAATAATAAAAACAAGAACTATAATTAAAATTTTAGAGTACAGTTTTTTGTTTCAGGCTACTTTTGACCAGAACACAGAAAGTTTGATACTCTTACACTTGCAAAAGTACAATGAGGTCTTTAGGATACTGATTCTACGGACATAAAGGCATACTTTCTTGTTAAACTTGAAAAATCAAGCAAAACATACACACTGGAATTATCTAAAATTTATTCACTTATATTCCGCAGTACTTGCAATCTCTGCCAGTAAGAACAATTGTTAATCATTTCAATTCAGTATCTAAAACATATTCAGGATTATACAGTGCCTTTTTTTTTTTTTTTTTTAAAGACTGTGATGCTTATTGAACAACTATCTTTTAAAAAATGCCTGCTCCCTCTGTAACTGTTGGAAGGGGGTAAATATAAAAGCAGCCACCTAAACTACAGAATGGTGTGCTATCAGGAGCAACTCTTCATTCACCTTTACTGTGAAAAAACACAGTGAGAAGGGCAAAGAGACTTATTCAC
Source organism: Apteryx rowi (assembly GCF_003343035.1). NCBI lineage: Eukaryota > Metazoa > Chordata > Aves > Apterygiformes > Apterygidae > Apteryx > Apteryx rowi. The sequence goes on along the minus strand of NW_020450196.1, from coordinate 3,967,869 downwards.
CCCAAAGCGTAACAACTCATTCAGAACACAAACTCCACAACAGTTTACAACTTTGGCAAGCTACAAAATTAAAATATACATGCAAAACTTCCAAACTCATCTGGGACAGGGTAGAAGAGATAGTCAGAACTGCTGTAAGGCTACAGCTGCATTCTACTGAGTTTAGATGCATACATATGCATCACCAAAACCCAGTACAATATCCCATTACAAACTAAACAGAAGCCTATTCAAGAAGGAAAAAAATGAAATTGACTGTAATCAAAACACAGCTGCAAGACCCACAGGTCATACCTACAAAAATCATAAAATTCATAAAAATATAGCTTAGATCTATTTCAGCAGCAAGTTCCCTCCACTATCTTTTGCCCAGAGCTGTAAGAACAGCTCTGTCATTACCCTGTCAAAATTATGCTGCAATTGTTCCAGTGCTTCCCCCAACAGGAAACAACCAATTGTTCAAAATTTGCGCAGGGAACAACTTCAATTGAAATGTGAAATCACCTTTTCAGAGAAGAAAATATATCCTGTTTCCAAAAAAAAGAGCAAAAATGTTTTATTTTCCACACAGTAATTTCTGCCTCTTGAGGAACAAGCCTGTGGGAACTAACATTTTTTCATCAAAATTTTTTTCCCTTTCAGATGTTGTTTCACAGAGGAAAGCCTGGTTTCCTAAGTGTTCTGGGATGCACAGCATCACTCCAATGGAAAAACCTTGAAAATGGTAATTCATTCTCCCATGTGGTGTAGGGGTTCTAGAGAACTGAACAAACCCCACATCTCAGACTTGGTGTATGCTCAGTCCTGCAATAAAGTTAATAAGGTGGTTTTCCCCTTTTTAAAGTCACTTCTTAAAAACACAGTAATGCTTCAAGAGATAGCAAGCTGGAAGTCAAACAGCTTCAGATGAACATTAGAATTAATCTAGGTAAAAAGCTGAAAGATCAATTTTAGTTGTGTATGCAGCAAATGTGTATACACACAGGGAAGTGAGGAGGAGACAGTTTATTTTCTGTTTTTCTTTCCTGATAGTTTTGCTTTCTTTTCATCCTTTCTTACACCACAGAATTAAGGTGGTATATTAAAATTTTTGTTTACACTACAAGAAGGTAACTTGACTGAAGGGATACTAAGCTTTTAGTCTACCTAAAAAAAAAAAAAAAAAAGCTTTAACAGTTGTCTAACATAACCACCTACATTCATTTTAACTGTAAACATAAAGCATTACTTTCCATTTGCCTTGCTTCTGTTTTTCCTGCTGCTTTAGACACCCATGCAATCCAAGTCTGAGAGCACAAATACACAAGCAGTTTGTGCACAAGCTTGAGTTCAACAGGACCACTTTTTTGTTTGGCATTCATATGAAAAGTCTGCACTGATATACTTGCGGAATTGGGGATTGATGGAGATGAAAACAAAACTCATTAGGTGTGCCTGATCAATCAGTTTCATTATGCTGGATGGCTTAGATGTCTTTTACTAGTTTAACTGTGGAAAAACATGAAAAGTAGAGCTGCTGTCCTTGAAGTGTCTCATTTCAGAATCTCGGCAGCCAAAGCACGGCTTTTACACTTGTATCTTAAAATACAAATATGAAAGAAAAAAACAAACCAAATCATCACATCTATTATGTGATTCAGAGCACTAATTACAATTCTTATTGAACTATAGTGATATATTTTCTTCTGTTTCTGCTGCTAAATGCTTTGGTTTCTTCCCCCCATGTTCAAATAGCAAATCAAGCACAAGAAGCAACTACCAGACAGAAACTGCATTTCTGCTATTCCATGATCCTTACAGATTCTGTGATTACATAAACTTTGTTATCCAAAAACTAAAGCTCCCGAATCTGAGAAAAACAAGCTGGGTATCTGCCTACTGCTTCATGTAACTTGTTTTTAAAAGGCCAATTCATTGCTGGGATACAATCCAATCAGGTCAGCATTTATATTTAATCATCCGGTCATAATGCAAGACAATTCAAACAAAGGTACAATTGTTTGTTTCCGAGCTTAGTCACAAACCAAATTAGATTTTTCTTTCCCTGTTAAGGTTTCTAGTACCCTTTGTTCTAACTCTATTAGAAGAAGTATGATGTGCCATATTCTTGCAAGCATTTTACTTTTCTTGAACATTCCTGCGGCAATAAGATTACATATTGTCACATTAGCTCTCTTTTCCTGACTGATGGAAACAAACCTGAAGAAGGTTCTGCATGGTCCAGTAGTTTTGATGGTATATTTGACTGCACTTTAAGAATGAAACTCCATAAAATTCACAGAATAAAATATACTTCATACGACTATTGATGTCATGTCACAACCCTCCCAAAACATAAATGTCACAGAGGAGGTCATAGTCACATGAGGCAGATAAATAAAAGCTTAATTTGAATGTCCATAATACTAAAAGCCTAATTCAGATTTCTGTTAAAAAGCAAGTCAAAAATTGACGAGTCTAAAAATCTCAATCAAATCTCTATGATTAGCTTTATTAAAGTTAGTTAAGTAGTTCTGAGCTTAAAGTCATATGTTCAGCATCATTCAGATATATGAACAGGATGAGCAGTCACAAGTATCTTCTGTGTATATCCTGTTTATTAGCAAAGTCTTATGGAGTTACAGTGAAGTTATCAGTATGCAGTGAAGCTATTGATTGCTCTGCAGTCTTCGTTTTAAAGCCACTTCCTACTTTTCAGATATCCCATCCTCAAAGGATTTTTACAAGTCTGTTTTCTGTCACATCTCTCCTCCTTCCTTTCTTTCTGCTATGATAGTCATGCCCTCAGAGTCTTCAGCAATCCACCTTTCCCTCACAAGATGTCTCAATTGCTTACTCTTTCATGCCAGAAAGCATTGCTAAATGCGACCCCTAAACTTTAACACAACATGCACATATTTAACATGAGAGCTAAACTGTAGCACAAGTTCAGTATTTATTCTGCCATCCATAAAATTGCTCCTGGGACTGCATTTGAAGGGACTGGGTCTGTATGCCTCATACGGACCCTCCTCCCAGTACATTTGAAAAAAGAACTGGGAACACACAAACAAACAAAAAAATCACTTGGTTTCATCCCTGTCCCTCCCTGACATATCAACTACCATGAGTTAATGGATTAAGCCAGCTGCACCTGCTTCAGTAAACCACATTCAGAATCCCCCTGCTCACAGTAGAGTTTCTACCTCAGGGCTTCCAAAGAAGTATAACTGCTTTTTCAAGCAATAAAGCTATGTGTAAATGCTCACCGCAGCCCTGAGTATTTCTGGGGCAGCGTCATCAGCAACCTATCATCTAATATAAAGTTGTGTTACACAAACTCACCACTTACCTGATCACATTGATAAAAATGCTTTGAGATAAGGAAGCAATAGAAGGGCAAAAGAGAATGGAAGAATTCAAGTATTTTCCATTCCTTCTCCCCAGTCCTCTGGCAAGTGAGAAAGTGAGGCTGAAGTTCACTCTGCATTTTGTTCTAGTGCTTGACTTTGCTAACATCCAAGCATGCTGAGACAGAGAACATTTCAACCAATCCCCCCTCAAACTTATGTAGAAATTATTCCTGCTAACAGTATTAATGACAGCAGTTGATCAATAACCCTCAATCAACAAAATAAGGTGAGAAGTGTGGAGAGAAATCAACTGCCTCTCCATCTTTTTTTCCACAAATATCAATATAGTAACTTTCACTTGGTTGATTCATTCCCAGAGAACTAATTCGAGATTATCTGCAGCCATTCTTGCTTTACTTGACAGGATGCCAGCAGAACAATTTGAAACTAGAACTCTTGATGCAATGTTACCAAGCCAACACTTCACATGCATATAATGTCAATGTAAGGAACCTCAGGCATCTCCTCAAACATTAAATGAAACTGAACTGTCACATTCTCCTGAAATGGAAAAGACCATTTCCACTGAACTGTAAACTGAAGTACATAAATGATAAACTGACCAGAATAGGATCAGCAAGTGACAGAACAAATATTATTCCTCCTTTCCTGACTATTAGTCTCTTTCAAAAATCACACGAGGTTTTGAAAGAACTGGGAAAGAAAAACAAAAGAATCCTTCTGCATATGTGGCTGAAAAGGAGTCATACGGTTCAGAATCTTCAAGACTTAGAAACTTTTTCATTAAGTTCCATTTAGGTATTGACTGAAAGGTCACTGTAATCTGAAGTTCAGAAGGGCAAGCAGTTTGAGAAACATAAAGAACATTATATACTCAATGACCTTCTGACACACAAAGCAGAAGCAAGACATGAGGAAATGTTCAGCTTTCCCCTCTGAGAGAAAAAGAAGTTATACACCTGCATATAGACAATCAAGCCTTACAAAAAAAGAAAAATGTAAGAAAAATGTAATCCATTTTCAAATCATTGCTAACCAAGAGTTTTAGTAATTTCTCATTGCTGTAGAAGACATTAGCAATGTCTACTGGCTTCTACAAGGTAAAACAAGAAAAGCAAGTTTGGAAAACAGTGTTGAATTGTTACAAGAGACAAAGAAGATAATTGATAAAATTCAATAGCTTAATACCATAGTGATATTAAAATTAGGAAGGTAGCATAACAACCTCTCAAAAGAAAAGCCACACAGAAAATGACACATCCTTGAGGAATCTCCATGTTGGACTGGATTATACATATTGCCAACAGTTTTGTGTGGGGCTTTTCACATCTGATCAATAGCTTGGTAAGTACGTCTGAGGCATGTGACACAAGACCTCCTCCTCCCCTTCTTCCTCCTTCTTACCAATCCTTAAACAGTTTTTAAATGCACTGGGCACTGCACATGATTAGCTGGGGCAGTGGATTTGCCAAAGGGGAACTGGGCATATAGCAGCGTTTGGAAATGCCAGTAGGCATGCATCTGTGATTAACACTATGTCTTAAAAATCTGACCTCAGGCTTTTTAAAGCATGACCTACTGTAACGCATCAGCTTGAAGTAAAGCACACACAAATATCTGATAACTCATCAAGCAACTGAAGGAAACTTCCTGGCAGACAAGGTACTGGGTCAGGAACAATATATCCATTTTGATGCTAAGCAGCACAATTTTGGGGAAATTTTAAGTGCTGGAAAGTAAAAATTTAAAGACAAAGCACCTACTTTAACTGCAACCATTATGTAAGACCACAGACAAAACATTAAGTGCAATTCTTCACAGAAATAGGAGTTCTGAAGACTTCATCTAAGGAAAACACAATTACCGATCAGCTAAGCTAGCACCGTTCAGTTGCTTAAAAATGTTTTTGCATAACTCTGCAAGCAGAAGAATCCAAAACCATTGACCACTGTTTCTATTTCTGAGAAAAAAAAATATTCAGGGAAACAAAGTAATCAGTAAAGTAACTTGTTTTTCATCACATTCTGCAATTCTTCAAAAATCTTCAGCCCTGGCAACTGGAAGAAATCCACACTATCCAGCAGATTTTTGCAGCGCTAGAACACATAAAAGAAGCGCAGTCAGTGCCAAGCACTGACCCTAGCAGCAAGCTCTACAGTTCAATCAAAGGCCAACAATTTGCCTCTGACAGCTCCATTAGTAAAGCCTGAAATGACAGTCGAGCTGGACATCCCGCATTCTGTTGGAAAAGCCCATATTGACTAAGAATCACAAGAAGCAAGCTCCTGAAATGCTTTCTCATCACAGGCTAGATAGGCATGTGCAAAGGAAAGACATGGCAGGCAGCCGAATGCATACATTATTAAACAATAAATAAATAATAAATAGGTGTATCATTTCTTGTAGTTGGATAAGGAAGCTGTTAGACCACAGCTGTTTTTTTCCAAGTCTTTTTTTTCTTGATACTGTTGTTTTAAAAAGAATTGTTTATCCAAACTCACTAATACCGTATTATTAATCAATTAGAGACTCAGCATATGTAAAAATTATATTGCTCTCTTACTGATTAACAAGGCATAACACAGGCATGCACACACGTGTGCACACACACACCCACTTCACACCCCACATACCCTCCACACACACCCCGACCCCCTTCACACCCCTCACACCCTCCACGCACACCCCGACCCACTTCACACCCTCCACACACACCCCGACCCACTTCACACCCCTCACTCTCCACACACCCCAACCCCCTTCACACCCTGCACACCCTCCACACACCCCAACCCCCTTCATACACCTCCACACCCCAGTCTTCACACCCCTCACACACACTCTGACCCGCTTCACACCCCCACACCCTCCACACACACCCTGACCCTCTTCACACCCCTCACACTCTCCACACACCCCAACCCCCTTCACACTCCTCAAACCTTCCATGCACACCCTGACCCCCTTCACACCCTCCACACACACCCCGACTCCCTTCACACCCCAATCTTCACACCCCTGAAACCCTCCACACACACCCCGACCCCCTTCACACACTCCATGCACACCGTGACCCCCTTCACACACACCCCACCCTCCACGCACACCC
>NW_020450196.1:3940282-3960542 GCF_003343035.1 Apteryx rowi | reverse complement strand
GCGGGCCAGCCGCGGGCCGGGTGCGGGCTGCGCCGCCGCGGACAAAGCCGCTACTCACGCAGCGCCCGGCCACAGAGCAGCTCTGTGCTGGCAGAGCCGCCCCCGGCCCCGCGCCGCCAGGCCGCCCGCCGCCCCGAAGAAACGTTGGCATTCTCCCCGGGAAGAAAAGGATTGTTATTCTCCCTTTACAAAAATATTTCTTGTAGTCTTCCCCTTGGCAGCGGCCAGCAGCAGACGCCGCTGACAGGATAAACGGGACAGACGGGCCTCTGGTCCGAACTTGGACAGCAGCTCTAACGTAACGCTTCAAATAAAAGCTGCAGCCCTTTTCGTCAAACAGAAATGCTGTAGTAATTTATAGATATATTTACAGATACACACACACACACATATATATAAGAATATATATACTTAAGTATAAGTATATATATACACTTACATATATATAGTTAAGAACTTTTCAGGTGTGTCCTGGCTTTCAAATTGAAGTATATATATATTCCCCAAACTGTATTTCTATAATATATATATCTATATATATATTTAAAGGGCTTTGATTTGAAAGCTATGCTTGAAACCTATGTCTGCAGCCTCAGTTGTTTTTCCTTTCCATCATCTAACACTCTTTTCGTATCAGTCTCCAACTCACCACTTTTCCAGCTTATTCAGAAACCAAATTGACTATTTTGTTTTCAAGGCTGTAAATGGTGTTTTAAGGCATGCTATTCAGATAATGGTATTTTCAGGAGCCTGCAGAAATGACTGGGCAGAAACACTGTAGGAGATGACTGGCAGAAGTTCAACCACACTGCTGCAGTGAGAAAAAAGGAATCTTTTCCCAGTGCTACTGTCTTCCTGGAGTTGCATTATTTTGGGTGGATGAGTCAACACCAGTAACTTGAAAGGAATCATCAATTCTTGGAAGGAAAAAAATAAGAATGAGGTAAGTTGTAAGGGAAGAGTTTTCCTCAGCCAATGCTTTAAAAAAAAAGAATGCAAACAACATGTTACTTTGTATGGCCTAGCCTCAAATTTGAAGGGAAAGAGGCAGAAAAACGCCCAAGTGTGAACTTTGCTCTTCTTTCATCCACTCCTTCATCTTAGTGCTGCAAGTGAGCGATCACTTCCAACTCTCTCACAACACTAGCAGCCTGGTATCATGATGTGGCCAAACGCCAAGACCCCTTGGAGAACAAAGCGCAGAGGGGCCAGCCCCCTCACCGAAATGGGGCTCTGCAGAGCAAGATGCAAGAACAGCATCTGGCATCAGGAATTTCCCTGTGAGACACAGCAGGGCAGGGCAAACCAGCTGCCGCCCTCGGCACTGCGGAGCACTTCTGCACACCTCTGAAATCTGGAGGCAGCTTTCCAAGGCAGTTAGCACTGGCTGGCAACATCAGCATAGGATGCTATTACACAACATAAGCAGAGAAAGCCACTATCCGATACTAACCTCCCTGAAAAGATGAAACACGCTGAAAACAACACGAGCTAATTTTTAACTTGATAGGATTTTGCTGCAGACAAACATATAGCTTTCGAAGCCAGCATGATTTTTGTTTGTAGCCTGAGGGCTGAGTGTTTTTTCAAAGAGGGCAGGGGATGCCCAGTTGTCCCACACGGTGTGGGACAGGGAAAGGAGAAGCCACTCGATGCCTGCAGATACATCTGTTAACATGCAGGTATCGAGCTCTTGTCAGCACCAGCCTCCTGCAAGTGCCTCCCTCCGCACAGCCCCAGGCAGAGGACAGACAGCTGGCCCTCTCAGCTCCCCCTCCTCAGATACCATCCCCTCGGGGGGGGGGGGGGGGCAGGCAGTGCCAGCCAGTGCAATGCATGGGCCTGCCTGTCCCAGAGTCAGCCGGGGAGAATTTCTCTCATTCTAGACAAAAACTGAGGCTTTAGGCTTAAGCCACAGTTTTAACATACTTTGTGCCTCTATCAAAGCCACATGGTGTTATCATTAACAGTGGGGTTATCAGGCTACACTTTGCTGGGCTCTAAGGCAGCAGCTGAGGTTAAACACTGAGTTAGCCTGAGGTACTGCAACACAGATGTAGGAACGGACCACAGTTATGCAATCAAAACAGACTTTTAATCCCTTGCCACAGATCATCACCTAGGAAGGGACTATCAGTTTGTCTCTGTTCAGTTTCCTGCAATATCGCTTGCAGTTGTCTATAAAATTAGGTTCAGTTGTAAGAGTACAGAGGGCACATTTCTTATGCCTGCTTTCTTATTTCTTTTCTCAAACCAAACAGCTGCTGTGCCGCAATGTGCAGATAAATCATCTCATGCCACCCTGAAAATGTGAACAGTAAGTGACTCCAAACTCTCTGGCTCACACTGGATCTTGGACAAGTGCCCAGATGTCTGTACTGCTGTTAAGGTCTAGGGTAACATCAATGCTATCATAATTTACAAGTTACTTATCCTGCAATTAGACTGCAGAGAAGAGACTTTACGGCCTTCATGGGTACCTCCATCTTCCCTTTAACTGAGCTATCCTCCCAAGATGGGATCTGGGGAGCTGCAGGAACTCCTCCAGCACTACAAGTTACAGAGTTACTACAGCAGGAAGAGGACAGCAGGTACTCAAAGCACCCTGTTCACCTAGGAGCTATTCCTTTGGAGGATGGCATCCCCATCCTCTTCCCCAGTAAGCTGTAGGTTAAAAAGGAAAAAAAAAAAAAAAAGCCCCACAGAAATACCAAAACCCAAAACCACAGCTCAAACAAGCACATATAATGTGTAATTAGATCTATCCTTTCCTCTTGACTCAATTTCCCTTAAAAGACACATGACCCTGCCCTATGTATCATGAGGGACTACGTATAATACACACAGTCCAAGCCAAAACGGACCTGGGACACCAGCACAAGCAGAAGAGGGCAGGAGACCCAGGACAACAGCCTGTTTTTTCCATGCAGGCTGCTGTGTGCTGAATGTTTGGAAATGGGGCTGCATGCACCTCTCACTCAGTGCCTAACTTTGAAAGGGTGGTGTAGGTACACTTGTGAGCAGCCTTGGAAGGGATACTGTAGCACAAAGAGTAAAAGGTTGAGTGCTAATACCGTTTCAAAACTAAATGAATTTGGCTGCAAGTGTGCAGCACTGTCCGCTGCAGTGTTTAGGACCAGCTAGTAGTCCGCATGTGCAATAATTGGACAAAGCAGTGTCATGTGCAGGGGATTTCACTRAATGTTATGAAGGTGTGTACAGATATTATGATCAAGAACTTCCATGGAAGGATTAATCATCATTAACTCTATGAGAAGCATGTAAATAACTTCTAGTGACCACATTTCCCACTGAAACTTCCAACTTAAGTAATCAAGGCAGATGTTGTTCGTCTACAACCAGTTTCAATCTGTGTTCTGTGCAGCAGTAATTTAAAGAGATCATTTGCTGCAGCTTGAGTCATGCAAAACCTAGGACATATTCCATAAATTAACTAATGCTACTGTGAATTAAGCAGTTGCGCTGCTTCCAGCATCAGCAGAGGGAACACCCATTTAACATTACACTACACGATACAAACTTAAAACAAGCAGCTGCCTCCCGCAGTTATTCCTGTATAGCCAACCAAGTAACTCCATGCAGCAGCTTGCTTGCAGCAACCAAGACTGGTTACTGTGCTGTCATTCAGGCACTCTCTGCCTTCCCCTCCTCCCCCCACAATCAAACCTTTTAGCTGGCCCCTCTGACAATCGCATCTAATCTTTTTTGAAAAACGCTGGAGTTCAACACTGAGTAGTGCTAGATAGCATAGCAAATGGGTAACCTTAAAGATCTGGAAACTGACTTCAGCTGGAGACACTGGGTATGTAGGTTGCTAGTTCAGCTGTTGAATCGCCTGAACAGGATGGTTAGTTTTGCTTTTGTTTTTAAGCAAGTGTTCCTGATCCTCTGATGAAAGGCACAGTAGAAGTTTCTAAAAATACCATGTTGCCAAACAGCCTTTCTCCCCTCCCTGCCAATCTCTTCAGAATGCTGGTTCTCATCAGCTTGCAAAATTACACAAATCAGTCAAGCCCAGTCTTAAATGATTCATAAATCCAATTATGGCTGTTTCTTTATAAAGCAAGCTGGACCCTAGCAGACCCAAACTTCAGGATTACAGTACATGTGGGCTGCTGCCCTCTGATTCTTGGACTGCTCAAGAGCCACATATGGTTCAAGTACACAGCTCTCCACTGGGGCTAAATCACATGAAGGGCAGGGTACTCTTAACCTCTGTCATGAGGGGACTGGAGAAGAGGAGACACCAATGCAACCTTGGCACTTGGGGAGGAGTGACCCCAGCAGAGGGCCACTGAGATGGGCAGGAGCAGGAGCCTGGCACTGTGAGGAGAGGTTGTGGGGCTGGGGCCAGCTCGCGAGAGCATGGGCAGCCTCGAGGCACCATGCAGTGGTCCTGGCCACGGACGGGGAGGCAGTTGGGGAGACGCAGCTGGGCTCTTCTGAGATGCCAGGACAGGAGACAACAGGCAGAAGGTTAAAACAAGAGAGGTTCAGACTGGATATAAGGAGAGGTTTTCGCCCCCAAGGACAGCCCAGCAGTGGAGCCAGGGCCCAGAGAGGTTGTGCTGTCTCCATCTTTGAAGGTTTTCACGCACCAACTGGGTAAAGCCCTGGGCAGCCTGGTCTGATCCTGACCCTGCTTTGGGCAGGAGGTTGGGCTAGACACCTGAGGTCCCTTTCAGCCTGAATTATCCAATCATTCCTATATTATTCCATGACTCAAATGCCAATGCCAGCATAAACGTTCCAGTGAGGAACATTGGCCGTCTCTGGTCTAGCGTAGGGCTGTCCAAATATACGCAATTTCCAGGTTTCAAAACAGCATTTCTAAGGCTGTTATTTTAGAATGCAGGTATACACCTGGAAGAAACGCAGGGCCCAACACAAACAACATCCCGCATTTCATACATACTTTTGCTGGGATAACCACCAGTACAGAACTCTGCATGGCACATGTGGCCGCCTATTTTGACCTTCCAATGGTAAGGATTTTATTTTTCGCAACCTAGACATGCAGATTAACTAAGATATTTCATATCAACTATGTTTTAAAAATACGTATAAAGCTCTACAGTAAGAAGATGCATGTTTCTAAGCATACGCCAATCATAAAAACTCAACTTCAAGTTCACAAGAAAGAAAAAAAATCACTACTGTGAGAAATGCTTCTAAATTATGAACAATTAGGAACAGCACTACAGAAATGAACAATATGATAAAGCTTGTTATTTTCCTCAACAGTTTTGAAATCTTTTTGGTCATCAGTTCTACTAGCTCTCACATGAAGAACTTAACGTTTTATTCTGCTGAAAAGCAACACAAGACACTGTTACTGTTTGCTTTGTGTGTTACTACATCTTTGCAAAGAACATGCAAATTAGAAAATATACATATGCAGCATGTGTTTCACAGGATAAAAACAATCAAAAACAAAACAAAGCAGCATGAGAAATATGCTGAGGAATTTGATAATAGTAAGAAAAATAGTAGTGGACAGAATAAAGAAATATAGTCTCCATTTATTCTGAATATATTCTCATCAGCAGAGTGCTGTGAAGTACACTGCAGAGTTAAAAAGGACTCTGGTAAGTAAAGCAAATAAACAAGATAGTGTGACCTGTTGCTGGGGTACAAGAAAGGGCCTTAGTAGTGACTCTGCCTGAATCTCTCTCTTTTCTTTATAATCATTTGCAATGCTGCGCAAATTAAAACAACTTTCTCCAGCATAAACACTTTGACTCCTATTGATTTAAGAAGCTATAAAAGCTAATAATGTTATTCTAAACAATGAAATAATGAAGTAGTTTAAGTTGACCCAAAGCACACAAGTATACACTGCTTTTCTCCTCAAACATCATAGGAAAATATATATACTACACTTCAAAGGAAACCTCTTTCCCACCCCCAACTTTTATACATTTTAAACAGAAAGCACTGCATGAACACATTCTGTTTGAACATTCATTTTGCTTACATTTCATTTCCTTCCTCTCGCCTCCATGTTCCTTGCTTACTCTTTGCCAGGCAGTGAAACAGAATCTTCTGCTTTTAGCAATTTATCTGCCTTCCCTTACTAGAAGGCAAGCCCTATGACATCAAAAACTTTACCACGGTAATCAATTCTTACGGCACAAATTGATTAAGACATCACAGCAAAGAAAACAAAAATCCCATTCTCATGGAGATCTTAGTAAATATAATTACTTACTAAGAACAAGCAAAAGAAAATGCAGAATGCACAAGACATAACATACACAAAACTTGCTTGTTCATTTTTCTGAGAGCTTAATTTAAAAAACAAAGCTGCAGACAGCACTCCTTCAGCCAACTTAGTCTTTTAGAGCATTAAAACTCTGCTTCAAAGCTCTGCCTCTCCCCATCCTATTTATACTAGCAAACCTCCTGCTGAAGGACTCATTAAGAAACAAAGCAGTTATTCAGCCCTATTCAGTAACAGCAAGGTCTCAGCTAGGTACGGTGCCTCTTTTGGGTGCTACGCTTCAGGAAAGACTGAAACTGGCTGGTGAGAGTCCAGGGACAACACAGGGAACAATCATCAGGGAGAAAGCACAGCTTGGAGACAGACGGATGCAGCCCCCTGAGTCTTTCAGTGACCAGCCCACAACTCCTGGGAGACCATGGGCACGTTGCCTGGATAGAGCTTCTGAAGCATCTTTTTCTAGTGGATCGCTGATTCTGGCTACTGGAGTTCAGCCCAGAGCTGGGCTTGCAAGTATCCAAATTCCCTAGTGTGAGGTTTGCATAGCATACTTCACTCGTGAAAGGTGTTCTTTTTGAGGATTAATCTTTAAAATCACATCTGCTAGAGAGCACAACTGGGATGTTCCTACCTATCTACACTTCACTGACATTCTCACATCATATCCCCTCCCCAGGTAAATAGGGCTTGCTTGTTTGTTATTTTATATGATGTCAACACATTTTTCTGTTGTCTTATGGTGCCTTTAGAGTATGTTAACTAGTGTGCTCTTCCTTCAGTCCCAAAACATTAAACTAACAGATGAGTAGCTTTGGTTAACAAGTACATCACAAATTAGAAAGACAGAATGACAGACATCCACGTTTCCAAGTAAATCTCTAAAGCAGCAGTAGCTATTCATCTCTTAAGAAATAAAGTGAAGTCAATTCTAATTTTGCAAGATGTGAGCCTAAAAACTCTTTGCTCTCTTAAAATTGTCATCTGTTAATCACTTGAGAAAACAAGCCAAACAYGTTTGATTGACACGTAAAACAAAGCAAGCATTTTATATTCTCTGTAGAAATATTTGAGAAAAGGTTTCAAATGCAGGTTAAAAAGACAGAAGGATTATATTTACCTTAATGATGCATCACAAGAAAATATGCAGCAAAACAGCACTCTCTCTGTGTGTGGCTATTGTGTTTCCCACGGCCCTACTGAGTCACTAAGAAATTTCCATTAATATTACCCTCTGTGCTTAAAGAAATTTATTTATCCCCAAATCCATGCTAAATATTTATATTTGCTGAAGCCACCATGGATTAAATTCATTCTTTAGCAATGTTTAGCTAAGAGATGAACTAGTCCAGGCCTGTGCAATATTATTTGCATAACTTCAGCAGAATATTGAGTTCACTGCACGCGTTTCTCCTCTTCAGGAGGCCTGTTGTGCATCACCAAGCTTTCAGTAGATGTGCGTGAGCTCATTCTAAGTTGTTATGGGAATCCAGAAGAACTAGTTTTGATTACAGCATAATACTCTATCAAGTACAGCTTCACAAATCCATTTAAAACCACAGCTAAAAGAATAAACATTATAGCTAATACATGGCAAGAATCCATTGTTTTAAATTAATGGATTAGACTGGTTCTAACTGACCTAAATTGATCAGTACCTTGTGAGGAATGTCGATTTTGGACAGTCTCTGTCTATTTCCTGTGAGATGCCTTGGGCTTGATGTACAGCTGTGCTCCCAGTCCCACTCACAAGGAGATGGCAGTGCAGTAGTTTGCTCCCTGAAAAATAAAGTCTCATTTAAGTCATGTATAACTTCAAGAGAGTGACTGTGAAGCCTGGAACCACTGAAATCCTTAAGAAAAACAGGATATATATATATAAAAAAAATTTTCCCTGGTTAGTCTGGTGTGCTTTAGCTGTTCTGGAAGTCCAGCAGAAACAGTGTTTAAATAAAGGAGATACCCAGCAACACTTACACTAGCAGCAACCTAACAGTAACTTCAGGTCAAGCACCCTCCCTCATCAGGCATCCAGGCAGGCCTGCACACCAGGGAACAATGCATTTTTGCAAGCTAAATAAGATGTACACAGGAAGCATGCTTATCTTCTATTTGTTGCACTGGTCTTTTCCCCAAGTCATTCTGGATTTTTTATTTTAATTTGGTCTTACATTTACACTACTCAGTTAAAACAAGATTGTGCAAAATTAAACTAGTAACAGCACAGTTTCTTGAAGCATATCCTCAATAAGAACAACCAGACACATGCTCTCTAGTGGTTTCAATAGGGAAGTTAACAGCTCCAATTGCCAGGTGAGAACAAAAGAACCATTTCCCAACACCCTTTTCTACCCCTTCCCCTCAGGAATAGCTCAACAGGCCCCAGCTGCACCTCTTTTGTGCAAGCAGCATATTAGCTTCCATGCAGCTTGTCAGAGGGCTCCTCCTCTCCCCCATCTCTTGTTATAGCCTCCTATGTGGGAGAATAGAAAAATGGTTTAGCCAAGCTGAAGGAGGAATTTCTGACAGAAATAGATACAGAAGCCAGTTTTTTTCTTCTTCTTCTTTTTTTTTTTAAAAAACCCTTCTGATCATCTCTCTTAACTTCTCTCAAAAAGCATCTTTCCAAAGTGTTCCATCTTTAAAGAAATAAGATCCTCTTCTAGGGAGATCTGACCTTATTCATACTTGTAAGAGTTATGTTGTTTTTTTCCCCCCTCAATTTATACGTTCTTCTGGTTAATAACTCATAGCTACTTCTAGCTAGCAGGAGAGTCATAAGAAAGAGGTAGTAGAAGAATTCTGCAGAACTTCCTCGATTATCTACAAGTCCACACTGCATTTTATAGATGTGGCACCCACTTTTCCCCAAGTACAGCCATAATGAAGCCCCAGGTTCAGAAAAGGAAGCTTAAAAGTTCTAAGATATTAAAAAATTCATTTAGTTTCAGATGAACTTCTTAAAAAAAAAAAACAAACAAACTCACAAATGCAAGCACCTCCCAGACACCACATTGAGAAGACAAAAGATGTCCATTTCCATGTCTGCTGACTCTTCCACCATAAATGCATCTTTCCAAAACCAAGACTCTACTGTTTTAAGCAGACAAATGCTTAAGCATGAGCTTCCACTATCTTCAAAGAGCAGCAAAAGCTATGCATTATGAGCAAACATCAGTTTTACTATTCCAGGCTGTGTGCAGAATAACACTCTTTTCCAGAAAGCAGCAGGAAAGTTATACAAGAAAGCTAAAACTAAAATACCACTGCTGTCATCATTTTGACTCCCTGTGAAGATGCTGACAGTTACAAAAATCCATCTGCCACAGAAAGCATATCATTATTCCAAGTGAAATGAAAATGGAAAAATACACTTTATATTGCCTTTGATATGGAAATTAAAATGAACATCTTAGCCAAATAACATGCTATTCTTCCCTGTCCTCTCTCACACCTTAGTCTGGGTTACTGTCAGTATTTTCACCTCTCAAGTGATGGCACTGGAGTTGGCATCACGCTCTAATCACACTCTAACGCTGATTTTCAGTTTAGGAGATGGTTGAGAAATGTATAGGAAGAATTTAACTTAATCATGCCTTTGAATTTGTGCAGTGAGGAGGAGACAGATACACCTTACATTCAGTATTAGCTTTTGGAAAGTGTCTCACATTGAAAATTGGGGAAAAAATGGCTGGTTTTAAAATATTATTCAATTTGATTGGATTCTCTTTTATATGAACCTGACAGAGTACCACTAGAAGTTGAGTGACAAGCAGAAGTTAGCAAAGTGAGTTATTAATTTGCTTATTCCAAATGTATAGATCACAATCTGGAGCTGCAAACAGAACAGTGCTCTTTTCTTCAAATCATGGTTCACTTTGCAGCAACTGTTAGTTCCCAACCTTTAGTACTCGGAAAGATCTAATAACAGGCTATAAGGGATCCATAACGAAGTCCAATGCCAAAAGCTTTTCTGCTTTTGTTGAACTGTCAGAACGGCAATTCTGTAATCCAAATACATTTTAAGCAGTTACAATTCAAAGTGAGTACAACAATTGCATCACTTTAAACCTCCCTGTGAAAGGAGGGAGATGCCTGATCAATAACGCTGGAAAGAAAAACAAGTATAAACAAGCTGGTATCTTTTTCATTTGGCTACTAACACTCACTAGTAGATGAAAGCTAATCATTCAGACATTTAAGTTATAAAGCAAAAAAGAATGGATGCTAAAGTTAATAGGTTTCATTTTTAAATGGTTTGTTTTGAGTTGTGGCACTGGCCAAACAAAGCTACTTGAAGCACAAAGAAATTCTGTAAGAATGTGCCATTACATTCCAACACAGTTCCTCCAAGGATTAATAGCCATCATGTAACCTTTTATTAACAGGTAAAGAGTGGCTGCAAAATTCAGAGATATTGGCATGCAGATAACTCTCATGAAACAATCAAAGGGAGTCACAGCCAAGGGAACATGAGAAAGTGGTGTCTAAATGCATTGTGCTATGGACACATTTAAATGAGCACATTTTAACAAAAAAGCCAAAAAGCACTCATCAATGCAAGTCCAGAAACCTAGGATCAACTTGAAGAATTCTTGCATCGATAAGATGGTGGAAATTGTTGGCATCTTTTTTTTTTTTTGTCACTTAGGTGGTGCAACTAAAAATCATATGGGTGCTTTATTTGAGTTGGTATTACAGTTGCTACCACCATTAGTGGAGGAGCTCTTGCAGAAAGATTATGAACAAAATCAGAGTTCAGTCAATCACATTTTTACGCCAAGCTTTTCTTTGAAATCTGTCTCATACGAAATAAATCAAACCCAGTAGAAACATATCTAGTCCTTGGTTTTGAACAAGTTTCTCATTTTTTATGTTCCTCTGCTATGTCTTAAAGAATAGCCCAACATTTAATGCAAGACAACAACGGGAAAGAACAGCAAGGCCATGAGGATATCCATTGACTGACGCTACTTAAATAGAATGGGCAGATGGGAGAGAAGGACAATCCTTCTTCTCATATACACACTCAGTGAGCACAGGACTTTTAATTTAAGACTATTACTCTTTGAGGGAAAATGAGTTATCAACAAAAGAATTTTCTCAAGTCTAATATTCAAGTTGGGTGGCACAAGAAAGCACTCTGGATTGTTTTTAACCAAAACAGAATGCTCTGAATTTCATAGTTTGAACATTTAATAATCTTAATTGATATCTCTTTTAATTACTACATCTTTCCTTTGTGAAAACAGTATTCCTAAATATGAGGAACTCTTGCTTTCTAGCAGAAAAGGAAAGCAGCATACACATAAAAAAAAGTTTTTCTTTTCCACTTTTAGAAGCTGCTAGTTCTCCCATAGATAAGAATTAAAATATGTATATTCTCCCAAGGTGGGGAGAAACCCACACATACACACACACACACACCAGGAGTAAGTGATGAATAAAAAATAACTATTTCATTTTCATTCCAATATTTACGCACCAGTTTATCATTTTTATTCTTGAGCAAACTTCTAATTTAGAAATTACATCTCCTTCTAATTATCCTGCTAGCCAAGGACAGTAAATGAAAAGAAATTGATAATGAAACCACAGAGTTTAACTACAACTGTAGAAGATACACTGCTTGAAAGGTACACAAGATTACTTGTTTGTTTGAACGACTCTCCCCTTTTCTTGTAGAAGCTTTCAAATTGCATGCTTCAAGGTTAGCACAGGTTTTCCCACAGTTACTCATTTTTCTCATTTGTAACACTTACCTGGGATGTTGCCAAAGGTTTGCATGTCTACCCTCAGGAAGCAGTTCCCTTTTGTTAAGGGGAGTAATACCTATTGCTGCTTCTAAAATAGTTATGTATTTCTTGTACCGCATTCCGACTCTCTCAGGAGCTCCACTGCACTGTCATCCAAACGCAGTCATGCTTCTTCACTTACATGAACTGATGCTTTTCAAAACATGCTGCAGGTTTCAAGTGTAAAAATAACGCCTTCCTCCCTCTATCAGGCGTGGAGAGTTAGCAGGAGAGAGAAACCAAAGAAAAACTCCTACCAGATTCCCCTGAAACGTCATTGTTACATAATTTGATCTTTGAATAAGACACTAATGAAAATGATTGAAGAGACAATCATGGGTCTAAGCCTGGCCGGCTAATGCACACTCTCCAATTTACTAATCCTTGGCTAAATCTCTGCTGTTTATAATCTTTCAAGTACTAATGGAGCACTAGGTAACTTCTCTCAGATCGACTGAGGGAATGAGATCTGCACAGAAAAGTTGAGAATTTTTTGCATACTCTGAAAGATAATAATGGCTTTTGCTTCAACTTTCCTCCTCAGCACGAGGATTTATCTGTGGTCTGATCAGAAGAAGCATGGCGAAACATTCCCTTACTTCACTTACACAGAATTAAGCAAGCTCAAGACTCCATTATGATACCTACTAGTCATACAAATGTGCCTCACACAATGCCAGAAGCCACTTTCTATGTCAAAATTGTTCCAGCCATGAGGTAAGTAACTGTGCATGCCAATGACCTCAGGTATTAACTACAAGCATGGAGACAGATGTACAAGTTGAAGTAATACTGACATTTTAGATATGCTGCAGCCCTGCCAAATTACAGTATTGAGACTTGCCTGACTGCAAAAGTCTAACAAAGGAAACGTTGTAATGCTACATAGATACTAACATACTATGAATGTTATATATAATTTTATATATACTATTTCTATAACTTTATAGGTATATTTTATACAAAAATGCAAAAAGGACAGATGGGACAGAAAGTATTTTTCCTAAAGAACTGGCCACAAATCCCTCTGCAAACTGTACATTCTAGCTATTCTCTAGTATTAAAATGCCTATTTTTCTGTTGGGGTGACTTTGTATAGAATGCTACATATTTAGAAATTTTCAAGATGGAAATGACAGCTTCTAAACTTACACTGTAGAATTTTCAGCTCAACACAATGAATTCTTGTATAGTTATTTGCAGGTCCTGTATTACTTACTCTTCTGTATTATTTATGCCCTACCTGGTACTCAATATTAAGTTGAATTTGTAAGTTAAGTTCACACACACAAGATATGTACATGCTGAAGCATCTCAAGTGAATTATTAAAAGTCAATCTACTCGACTGATCTCTAGAACAACAATAAAAATATTAAGCAGTTTACAGATTCAGGAAGTACAACTACAAATAACTCACAGAAAGAAATATCCAATTTACACCTGGTCGTACATGGATATGTAAAGAACATGCAGTCTGGAAATTTGAGATGTATTAAGGAAAGCAGTTAATATATTAAAAACATAGAAATGAAGTGAAGCTAACTATTACTTTTGCAGGACTRAAAAAAAAGAAAAAAGCACAGAACTACAACTTCAAATATCTGTAGTATACAAAGTATTAAGAAGCTTAGGAAAGTGAAATGCTAGTAAAAGTCTGTAAGCACAGCTGACATTATCAGGACTGCAGCATCCTGACTTTGGATAGCTTTGGCAGTCCTATTGCTCAGGCAGCACAGACTAGCAGTTTTTTTTGACTATTTCAGTTTTTAAACACCTTCTGAATGTAGCAGTTTATAATAATATTCAATTTTGCTTAATCAGAGAAACATTTTGATGAAATCCAATCTTCCTTTGAAGTTAGTTTTATTATCAATGTTATCATAATTTTTCTTATGTTTTGGCACTTCTTTCCACCATCACCACCCCTTCACCCTTTTTAACCTTATGTTTTTCCCTTAGAGATCCGAGGAACAGATTTTTCCTTACGAACACTTCCAAAAAGCACACTTAGAACTGTGGTTTTGAAAAAAAATTGTAAAAATGTTTTAGTGCAGCTCTGCTTAATCTGTTCTTTCTTTGAGCAAAGCCAGTTCTGACCAGAAAAGGAGCCCTGTGACCAGCCATGTACACAGAGAGCTCACAAACTCATACAGTAAGCGTAAGTCGCTCCCAAGTACTCCTCTTAGCCAACTTATTCATGAATCTTCAGATGTCCAGAGGGAGTAAGACTGACTCACAGGTTATCAATTTCCTTCAACTTTGTTTGAAAACAGAAATTCAAAGCTATTAGTACATCCATTGTTTGCTCTGCAAAAGTCATCCCTCAGTAACAAAGGGTCTAAAATATATCTACATCCATTGTTTCCTGTTGAGGAATATCATCCACTCCCCTTCTGTCTTTGTATTCTTTCAGGCAGAAAGAACACCAAGCTTTAATGGAAAGAACACAGGCTACCTGGGAATGTATAAGAGAACAAACATAATCTAATAATTAAGCTGTTAAAGAAAAACATTTGTGTCAACTTCAGGAACTTGTGGTCCCCAGCCATACTCAGAAAGAGAACAGCCATGAATAGCCTTAAGTTCAGCGAAAAAGAATCTTTGCTTATTCACCGTACTTCTGTTTTCTGCTCAACTTCTCCTCACAACACTGTTAATTACTTACCAGTTCTCAAGATAAAGAAAATCCGGCAACATGCATTTCCATCAAATTGATATAATGCATTGTGGCAACATATCAAAAGACTTGGAAGCTATGCTGGCTATAGGGAAAGAAAGAGAACCCCGTGAAAACAGAAAGCTTTTTTTTTAATCTGTTGCAAAGTCTCCTACTCTTTTCTCTGCTTTCTTAGATGAAACAGAAAAAAAAGTTTCAGTCTTGTGGCAGTGATTTCAATGCAAATAAAATCCTATAGGTGATATTTGGCAAGAAATTAGCTCAGAAATTAGCTTATTCTCATTCATTCTATACAAATTCTGGACTCCATTGCAGTGAATAGTTTGGCAAGTAAGAAGTAATTCAGGGAAAGGAGAAAGAATGACAAATGCTCTTTTCTGCATGAAAGAAGCACTTATGAGTTCAAAGCGAAAGTTTTCTTTTGCTCCATACATGAAAAGAGTTATAGTCCCTTAATTAGCTGTAGAGCATATTTCATGTAAAAGCCGATGACAGAAGCATGATTTCATCTTCAGTCACCTCAGACCCAACTGCAAAAGAGACAACCATTGCCCAACATAGCCACAAATTACTTTCCACCTTAGGAAACAGAGAAAATTTTTTCCTTTCTTCCCTCTCAACAAAAAAATGTCTGCAACACCTACAGGTTAAAGAACTCTCTCATGAAGAGAAAAAAAAAAGCACCAGGATTTTCCTACATGCTTATTCTTGGCTGACAAAAATAATTATGACAGACAATGTTAACTTCCAGTACTACTTAAAGCGCATGTGCGTTTTCTTGTTTGGGCCATACAGCTAAGAAACACACACGTTAAGCTTGTTCTCTTGAAATAGTTTTGAGGCAAAGGAGCACCAAGGATCAGATTTTTTTGCGGGAGAAGGGTAACATGGAAAGAGCAGAGGAGAACCTGGAAACTTTCTTCACGCTGCTTTGCCGACAGCAGCAGCTTTTGGCCCCTCCCGGGGGAAGGTCGCTSGCCTGCACAGTGCATATGTTCCCGGAGATTCTCGGGATAGCTTAGACAAAGTTGTGCTAAGGAGGCTAGAGACACCGGCAGCCAAATCTGCTGGCTATTAAGCAGAGCGAGATGTTGAAGCAGGTGTTCGAAGGGAGAGTGCCAGCCAGACTATAGACAGCACTGCTGTTAACAGTGGCGTGCGGGATTTAYGGGTTTTCTCCGATGATTCCTCTTTAAAAAATGGCTGGCGGGGCAGAGCAAATAACAGATAGGTTGAACAAACACGTGAAACCTTGGTTTAGATGAAGCTGAACATTGCTGAGTCCAGGCYCAGTTTATCAATAATACAGTGCAAGCTGATGTGAAAGTTGTCATGACAGAGTAACGACAACTAAACTCTTTTGAGAGAGGTATTATTGAGCCAATCTGGGGAATAATCCAAACCGATCCCAAATACCTGAACGGATGCCCTCACTGGCTAATGAAAACAGATCCACACTTAAGCAGAGATCCTAAATCTGATATTTCCCATACATACCTAGGCCACACCTGAGATAATCTGCAAGCCTTTAAGAAATAAAAAGAAGTACCATTTCTCAAAAGCAACTCCAGATTGCTGGTGGAAAATAGTGGCAAAGACGACAGCATGGAAAGGGAACAGGCAATGGGAAAAATCAGAGCAAAAAGCAGTTTTCAGGCAGATTTACCTTTGTATTGTTCTCACACACTTATAATTGACCCTACTGTTATGTTGTGAGGTATTTTTGTTTAAAATGTTATACATGTGAACTAATGATTTTCCTTTTCTTCACAGCTCTAAATTAGGAACCATGGTAATCTCTGAGGTGCCAAGACTCAGATACACAATGACAATGTTGACCTAAATTCAGGAATACTAGAGTAACTTACGTTTTCTAAAAACAATGCATACAGCTGATGAATGTACACCTGGGAAATACCAATCAAGATTTTCTCCCACAGCTCACTCCATTATTTCTAGGCTTGGCTCACAGACATTCTAAATATTTTCAAAACTTCAGAAGAATCATGTAATGCTGGATAAAAAGGAGTTGCTATGAAGTCTGCATTCTTATTTTGAAACAAAAAATCTAAAATATTCCTAACATTATGAATTTTCAAAAAGCAATTATCTGATAAATTATTAATGTTTGGCGGATTTGTTTGTTTTTAAGTTGTGAAGTGACCTGTAGCAGTCACTGCTGCATGAAGCTCTTTAATTCCAATACTGCAGTCAGCACTGTGTAATTATGTATTGTTTAAGCCAAAAAACCTCAGCACTTTAATTGTTAAATGCAGGCTTTTTTTTTTTTTTTTTAACCACTTTCCAAAGTGGGACAGAGCTGTAAGGAGATCCTTAGTATTGGTAAAGTATATTGACTGTTAAAGGGCAGCAAAAATCCCTGAAGACTCTGGAGACTACAACTAAGCATGCTTTAGAAATTAACAGACAAAGACTCTAACACGGTGCTCTTTTTTTCTAAGGTAGAGGCTAGGTTAAGATGATTGAGAAAAGCACCCTGTGGTTGAACAATTCTGTTTTGACAAAAGCCTCCGGGAGAGAAATCTGCCTGGGTAGTAATTCTAAACCTGAGTACTTCTCTGAGGATTCTCAAACAAACCATTTCCATTATTTGGCCGTGGGACCGAAACCAAACCTCTCACTAGAAAGGGTGGCAGGCACTGGTGTGCCTTGCATCAGCACAGCCATGCAAACCTAGTAATACCCACTCAGCGCTGCAACCCCTGTTAGTAACTCATTTTTAAACATTCTGCACYATGGTAAGATCCAGATTAGAAGACAGACCTAAAAATTACAGCCTGTATCCTTATTGTCATAAATGTTTGTTCTATAAATCAGCTGTCTCATTTTCGAGAAGCCACCCAAAGTTCATTGAAGTTCACTGCAGTTTGGGATTAAGATCCACAGGCTTTATGCAGTTAGCCGATATCAAAGATCCATTGTCAGATTTAGTGAATTCATTTTGTTCCCGGTAATCTTAGTGCCTCCATATCTCTTTGAAAATAAATCAAATTTGAAAATCTCTGATCTCAACAAACTGTAGCTGTTTCACCATGCCTATGCTTTCTTTTCCCCTTTAGTAGAATGACTGATTCCAATATTAGGATGAAATTGATGTGGCCAAGGCATGGCACAAGTTACACTGTCCTTGAGTGTGCAAATACTATTATTTCAGCAATTAAAAAAGAACAGTCCTATAACAAGAGATTTCCTTTATCCTAGAAGGAAGTTTTGGAGCCAGATAAAGGTGGTAACTATTAAAACACACACACACACGCTTGCTGTTGTCTCAGGATGCTTAAAGTTAAATGCAGCTTTGAAGGAGTATTGGAATATTGTCATTCCTCATTTCAGGATTATTATGATCCAGAAACTTTCTGAAGTATTTAAGCATGCATATTTTATAACTGTGTAACACATCCCATTTTGTGAACTATGGCAGTACCTATACACTATTTTAATCACTGAGAAAGATTTCTTGGCTGTCCTTACAAGAACCAGGAAATGGAGGATTAAGCAATCAGAAAAGTATCTAGCACTTAATTACTTTGATGTTTTATTCTGAAGAGCTCTACTGAGATTATACTTTTATACAAAGTATTGGAATCACCCTAACCTCACTGGGTAAATCACAGTACACATCCTTAGTCCTAAAAAATCCAGTATAGTTGTGCTGAGTACAGTTGCAGTTACTGATATTACAGTACAGGGCAATGCAGGAGGTAATGAAAGTTAGACCTAGTTTCGGTATGACCTCAGTTTATAAAGGAAAGAGTCACTAGAGTCACTACCACTACTTGGATACGATGTTCAGGACATAACAAAATGTTTGCATGTAACAGTCTGCAAGCAATTATAGCAGTAAACTAACCTAAAAGTCAAATACATGCAGAAAGCTTCCTTAGAAGCTTGATGAAAGCCCTCATAAACATTAGGTTACAAAAATAAGTCTTACTGTCCATCTCTAAATAGCACACACATGTCTACTACATGCCAATCATCTGCAAACCTTTCCAAGTCACCTGATGCTCTAGCAATGAATACAAACTTAAGCAAACTCCCCATGCTTTCTAATCACTGCCCCTGGTCACCCAGATCCCATGGACCTTGACAAGGATCATTACCTGGAAGAATTTACAGATGGAGCATTGAACTGTGAATTTTTCAGAAAAAAAAAGAAGCAATTTTGTCACTATATCATGTGTGTTTTTTTTCTTCTGAACCGCAGCTGAATCACAGTCCCAAATTATTACCTTTAAAATCAAATTCAGTGAGCAAAGCACAAGCAAAGTCATTCTAATTTGTCTCAACACCACCCCACATTGAGAACTACAACCAGAGGTTAAAACAAAGCAGACCTTTGGTGGCCTCTGCTGGAGCAGAGCTGTGAGGCTTAGAGCTTTCAAGTACCATCTTAGCTGTTGAATTCAACCTCAGTTTAAAAAGTGAAGCTGGGGAACAGACTGTTCAGAGATTTTAGCTGTTTTAAGTGAAAAAATACTAGAAAGCAACATCGGTAGCATGAACATTTTCAGAGAAGCAACTTGAAAGATCACTATTTACGACTCTCA
The DNA here is from genome assembly GCF_003343035.1 of Apteryx rowi. Classification (NCBI taxonomy): domain Eukaryota; kingdom Metazoa; phylum Chordata; class Aves; order Apterygiformes; family Apterygidae; genus Apteryx; species Apteryx rowi. The sequence continues at coordinate 3,941,257 of NW_020450196.1, read as the reverse complement.
GGTAAGTTCAGACAGCGTGCACATCCCGGAAAAACATAGGGAGGAAACAGGTTTGAAGGAGGGGGAGAAAAGCCCAACAGCACAAGCATGTGCACTGGCACTGGCCTGATGCAAATCTAACGCACCTGGGCGGCAGTACCACAAACAAGGGTGATGCCAAGGCACTCCAGTATGCCAGTCAAGCATTTGGCTTCTGGAACTGCCTGTTCCTTTGTTTTAAGAGCTCCTTGTTAGCTTGAAACTTCCCCTGACCCAGTGAGCCAAAGCCCAAGGCACGGCTGGAATCCACTCAGGATGTGCCAACATAAAGATTTCAGGAATTTTGTGTACAGCAAAGGCGGCACAAACCCCCACCGTCCGGGGTGCGCACCCGCCCGGGGACCCGCCCCTTCTACAGCGAAAAAAGCCCGAGTAAACAAGAACCCTGATTCATCGGTGACAACTCTCCCACTTCCCACGTAGTATCGCAGTCGCCCGGAAAGTGCTCAGCATGGAAAAAAGACACCGAGAGCCGCTTACTCCTGTTAGAGGAAAGCCGATCCCCAGCCCCCGCCCGGCCCTGCGCGCCCAAGGTGCGGGGCGGCGGCGGCAGCAGCAGCCCCCCGCGCGGCGGGGCGCGCAGGGCCGCGGTGCCGCCGCCGCCGCCCGCACCAGCTCCCGAAGAGAGAGCAGTCGGAGTGCGCCCTAGGAGTGGAGGGAGAAAGGGGAGAGAAAAAGAGAAAAGGAAAAAGAAAAAGGAAACAGGAGAAGAAAAAAAGGAAAGAAAAAAGAAAGGGGAAAAAAGAAAAAGGGAAAAGCAAATGAAAAAAAGAAAAAGGAAGAAAGAAAAGGAGAAAAAGAAAAAAAAGAAAAAGAAAAAGAGAGGGAAAGGCCAGAGCACGGGGGGCGGCGGCGGGGCCGCACCTGCCGGCGCGGGTACTCGCCTGCTGGGAGGCTGCGCGGGCGCGGTGCGGCGCGGAGCAGGGGCTGCGGCTG
>NW_020450196.1:3922717-3939981 GCF_003343035.1 Apteryx rowi | reverse complement strand
CGCACACTCACACCCGCGGCTGCGGGCGGGGAGCAGGAAATACCGGTCCGGCCCGGGCACGCGGGCTGCGCGGCTCCGCGCCCGCTGAGTCAGCGCGCCGCCGCCCCCGGCCCTGTCCCCACCTACTTCGTGTTAGTAACTCGGCATAATTTCTCGTGCTTTCCGAAAAAGCTTTTAAAACGCGCGGTGCGCGCCCCTGAATGTGTGTCTTATTTACGTGGCTCTGTGGCTGCCTTCCCGCAGTTTCACTGGCGGCGCTCCGCTCGGGGCGCTCACATCACCGCTCGCAGCTGAAACATCCCGGATTAGCAGTTTTCAGGCCAAAATACGCACCCTGCGAGTCTTACCGAGACTGTCCCRAAACCTGGACTTACCGAAACTGAACTATCCTTCAGACTGGAATTCCACAGATATCAGCTTTCCGGGACCGCCGGTGTCCTCCGGCTGAAATGAGAAAGGCAAGGCCAAACAGCCCTGACAGGATTCTTGGGAGTCTTATTTCCTGCCCATTGTAAAGCACTAAAGTCACAAAGAATTCCTTATCTCCTTGCTTTTGCAGTTAAAACTAGTGCGAGCCTCTCTGAAAGTAAACCATGAAACTCCCACATTATCAGATCTGTGAAACAAAGTCACTTYCAGACTCAGAAGTTTTCTAATAATTTGTTACTAACTATAGTTAATTATTAACTACTAATTATAATTTAGTGAGAAAGGGCAGATTATTTTTTCAGCAGTTGCTAAAGATGTTAGGTTCCCAAAGCATTCTTAATTCAGACAGTTTTCTTCCCTGATAGGTGAATGGTATGTTAGTGTAATTACTTCACACAGAAATTAAGATAAAGAAGGCAAACAGTGCTCTTCGTGAAGGCGCTGGACTTTGGAAGGAGGAAAAGCAAGCAGAAAGAGCCTATTTTATTGACAGCAAATACCAGAACGCATTCAAACATTATTTTGAAAAGGCCTGCTTGTAGCTCTAGTTAATAATTAACATGCATGTGCACACACTAGTCTTTAAGTGAGTTACAGACTGAAAGCCCCAAAGAGCAAAAAAAAAAAAAAAAAAAAAGGTCTCAGCTATAGATAGGATCTATGATCAATAAGTAATACGATATTACAGCATTCAGGCAGAGTGACTCAAGGCATGAGGAGTGGAAATTTAGTCTTACTTCCAGGTATGTGTCACTTTTTTTTGCTTTACACAGTGCTGGATCTCTGTTTCCTTAATGAATGTTTAAAACTTCATGTATTATTTCTCTCACTACAGAAAAAAGGAAAATATTTTCGTAATAGTTGCATTATGATGCTTAGTTAATGGTTCTAAAATACTCTAAAGAGGAGTAATATTGTTGACAAATTTAAGGTATTTCTTTTTTTTCTTTTTTCTTTTTTTTTAGTAGAATAGTAGAGAACATTGATGAATAATAAAAGAGCCTAGATCTGGAAACTAACAATGCTTACAAAATTACTCATTGTAATACTGATCACATAGCATAATTACCACGACTAAATTCAGCAAATTGGAGAAAGCAGCAATTCAGCGAACTGGAGAAGGCAGCAACAGCACGAAGTGGCTTGTTTTAAATATCTATTGTTATCCTTTCTAAATTTTGTCACCCTTTAACATGAACTCCAAAAAAAAGTTTGTAATTAATTACAGTTAAAAAATTCTCCCACTTGCTCACAGCTCTGTGTATTCTTTCCCCAGGGAAGGAGTCTCCACGGGTTATCTTCTTCTGCGGAGACCATGAATCTTCTCTTTGTTCCACGACTGCCAACCGTGCAATTTACATAAAAGAGAGTTTGGGATAAAGGGGAGTATCATTCTGAACAGCTTTTTTGTATCTTTAAACAGGAATTAAAAAAAAAAAAAACAGCAACTCAGACTGGAACATCCATGTGATCGGTTACAATTCTAAATAATGGTGTGCAGTAAATTTAAAATATCATTCCCTAAGGTGCCGGGGCATGATGCAGCTTGCCCTTAGTCTCTTTTCATTGCCCTGCCAACAACATCAGCCGTCGGGCACTGTTAATCGTTTCCTGATAGCCTTTTCTTCTGCCCCTCCCATGCTTCCTCTTTCATTTTGAATGTTCTTCCAGATATTTTGGCAAGCCTCTGCCTTCCTTCCAAGGACTCACTGCTGCAAGACTCCCACACATTCCAGAACCAAGTTAACACAATCACCATGTTAAACCGCTAACTATAAGCCAAAAGGCAAACCCGAGTCGAGTAATCAAACAAACCTCCCTCCAAACTCCCCTTCCCTTATTCAGCTACCACCTCTTCGGGACAGGTCTTTATCCTACTTATTGAAGCAGCTAAAAGACTTCGGGCTTTATGAGGAAACAAGTTGGGATGATTCCATGATCTTGCAGCGAAGAGGTAAAATTCCTTGAGAATTGCCGCAATTGGAAATGAAAATGAACAACGAGCACCGGACAAGCATTTAGGCACACAGCTCCCGTGAAACAAAAGTAGTAGTTTGTGACAAGTGCGGGCTGAGAGCAGTTGTGAACTTAATTCAACTACATGGATCAATGAAAACGATGAGAAGAACTCACTGGCAYGCAGGGAACACGGGACTTCAGCTCGGGAAGAAGTGGCAAGACTTTCAGACTGCAGGACAGCAGCAGACAAACACAACCATCATCTGCAGAAAGATGGATTAGCTACAGGTGAAGAAAACTCTAGTATACCTTTAAAAACTCCACTTTCTCCACTGGGTCCCTCTTTTGAATATCCAGTGTAGCTACAAATGTCAATACTTGTCTTTAAAGGTATTCTGTGTGCTTCCCTTGACTGAAGATGGAACAATTTGTTTTGCAGGAATAAATGCTGCCAGAAATGTAACAGTTCTCCTTGTTACTATTTGTAGCAAATATCAAAGAATTTTCTTTCAGCTATTTCTTTTGAGAGAAGCAAAGCAAGAAATTACTGTCATGATGTCAAGCGCCTAACTATGGAGCGATCTGTGAATACAAAGACACAGAAGTATAAAACGGCGTGGAAGACTGGCTTGTCCTGGGGCAATATGCAAAATCTTACAATAGGATCAGAGCTCCTTTTGTGCCTCCACTGTACATGTATGAAGACTGGTGGAGTCTTTGCCCATACTTACAGTTTGACACAAGCATTAGACAAAGCCTATTTCCTGGCCTAAGATTCACATTGTGCCTTGAGACGAAATCCCCTAGTTCTACCTCACTGATGCCATTCATCTTCACCAGCTAAATTTAATCCATTTTTTACTCAGCAACCTAAAACCAGGAAACTGTTTGCATAAATAGCAGTAACATTGTTGTCGAAGGGGAAAGCATTTCAAAAGTGAAAGTCTAAGTGCTCATACAAAATCCATGTTGAGTAGCCAAATTTTGAACAAATTCCTTGCAATAAATATTTTAAGAAAGCAAAAGAAATCAACACAATATGCATGGCTGCAGTGTTTTTCCTTTATCATCATAGACTGAAATATCACTTTTATATAATGAATTCCAAATTCTGCATACAACTTTATTGCAGTGTAAACAGTTGTTCAAGATGAAAGGAAATCGTGGATAAACCCCCAAGTATGCGACTAATGTATGTCAATGAATGTAAGTTGCATGCAAATCACATAAGAAAGTAATTTTTGAAAAGTCAGTCAGCTAATTACACAAGTTATATGTGACTAAACAAAGGAAGAATCAGGAGGAAGTACCCTTGCTTCAAATATCAGTTCATTAGTGTCTATAAAGATGTGTCTAAGTAAATCTAGCTTTTTGAATTACTGAGCGATTGAGCTGAATTATTACTGTTTTTCATATACTGCAAATTAGTTTTACTGTTCCAAAGGTTTAAAAAAAAAAAAAAGTGTTCTGATTTTAGTTTTGCTTTGTATAAAGGCATCTTTTAGTCTCTTTTACTCATACCAGTCATTATAGTCACCTCATCTAGTAGAAATGAACTTTCAGATAATTGTCATCCTTTTTATTTTCACTGAAAAACATGCAAACACTGTGTGCACAATTAACCATGAACCAGCTCCAACAAAACATTACTTTTGCTCTATTTAATGGTGGGAAATAGCTGGTAACAAGATTTGTACTTTAAATGCAAGTACTGGGCAATGATACTATGTAGCTATTGTTTCTCTATGACAAATTATTGAACCTGTAATAATTCTAGCTAACCAGAAAATCATGCCAAGCTACACACAAGAATCAGAGAAATCAAGAACCAGAAAAAAAAAAGTCTGCACTGGACATTTTTTCATACAGTGATAAAATTTAAAAGAATATGATTTAACCATTTCTTCAAGAATCAGTGAATAACTTTGTGCTCCCATTTAACAGGCAATTAAAACCAATTATTGGTGATACTACAATGGTGCCAAGTGTTATAGCAACCTTCTTGCATTTCAAAATCTTTTTAAAAAGCTTTTTTTTTTTTTTTTTTTGTTTAAGAGCTGCAGTATATAATTTATTTCATTCCTATTTCTCAACAGTCTGGAACAGATTCAACTTCTTCAATTCTAAGAGGCAAAAAGGCAAATGTTTCTGCATCAGCATGGTACTAATGGAAGCCTTGTATTATGGTGGAAAAAAAAGTCTATGCTCAGTTACTTATGAAATGCAGCAGTACAAAAATTAATGCAAATTTTTGCTTAACTAAAAAGCAGTCAGTAAATTATGTATTTTTACTCTTCAAAGAACAAAAGGGAACAGAAGGAGAAATTCACATAACAGAACAGAATGTTTGTAAAGTTATTGCTGCACAGTTTAAACATGACCAACCAGCTTTTTCAGCTACAGGTACTGCTTACAACTACAGATGTGCATGCAGCTTAAAATTTAGCTCAAAAAAAAACTTAAAAGAAACTAGGAAAACGGAGAAGAGACTGAATTCTGCAATACGGAGAGGAAAAACTCTTACTAAATCCATTAGCAATATGAAAAAATTCTACCTGCCACACTCATTTCCTTTATCATGTGTTCAGTTAGTCTGTGATGCCTTATTCACCCTYGACTGCACCACGCTCCCTTCACTAGCCTCAAGTTTTAATGCAGCCCATTTACAGTACCACAGCTCATGCCCATGCAATCCACTGGCACTTCTTCTTTTGGGTGAAGGCCCCACCACAAGAAGTCTGTCAACTGTGCACCAGTCAGAAGTCACCAGACAGTCCAGCCCCTACATCCAAACATGGCAACGGACAACAGGAATTCATGACCTACTTCTTAGCTAAGAGTAAGAAATGCAGTGTTAGAAATGGACACCCCAACCATCTGTACTACATGGGTACAAATTCAAGCACTGACACAGAAACCCAAACACTGAGCACTAAAGAAAAATATATTATTTTCATGTTGTTACACAACATAGTGATGTAAAGAAAAACAACAACAGAATTGAGCTCAGGTACTTCGGAAACCTCAGAAGGGCTCCTGGTTAAAGTCTTTTAATTTCCATGAGGTAGAAAATCATCAAGTATCTTCTTTCCCAGAGTATATTAAGCAGGACAAATCTAGTTTAGTTTTTAAAGCTGTTGAGAATTCTTTTGATAGCAGCTCATGAAGAGATACTCTGTCATGAGAATACACCCAGTTCCGTCCAGTCCAGTCATAGCGCTTGGGCCCACTAGAAAACAAAACACACAAAATTTAAGTACAGATTATYGCTGGGGGGCTGCTGGGAGCAGTAAGTATAATGCAACCTGGAGAGCACCCAGGAAAAGGAAACAGACTGCATGGAGAAAGACGGGTGGGCAGTGTGGGGAAGTGAAACAGAAACGGCCAGGCCTGCCAGGAACTGCTGAGCCATCCTACAGAGGTATCCGAAAGGTGACCAGACGTATCAGTCATTCCTGGCAGGCATGAACTCCTTCCCTTCCTTCTTTTCTGCACCGAGTTCCCCAGTTTCTTCCCCTGCCCTCTTCTTCCCACATAACTCTGTTACATGCAATTATTAAAAAGAATATTTGTAAAAGGCTGAATCAATGCTGTTTATTAATTGTTACAGTAGTATTACATGCAGATAYGCTAAACAGAGCAGAACACAGACCAACGTTCTCACTTTCCTTTGCAATGCAATAAAAGAATTTGCTAACTGAAAGCAAAGATATTCCCAAGTGGGAGATTTGTCTTTAAAAGCCTAATGTTCTCTGTGCGGTCACATAATTGCCAGCAGGTGAACCTGATCCTTCCAGCCTACAGTTACGTACCAAGGAAGAAACTCAAACAAACTGGATTCCACTCCAGACCTTCCTTTCCACCTAATTCTCCGCTTGTAAAACAGGAGCAATGATAGAAAGGCACTCATTGCTGTTAACATTGGCTGGAGAAGCTGAGAAAAGAGAAAGGATTGAAGTGCTGGGCACAGCAGGGGGGTACAGGTGACCCATTCTTCTTGCTTGCACTCCCAGGAGAAAATGCCTTCGAGCTTGGACGAGCCAATTATCACCTGCTAGGGGACAGACCATCCCCTCGACCACAAACAGCAAAAACACCAGCTGAACCTTGAATATTCTGAATTATTCACAATATTCAAAGGAGTAACTTTCAGACCACTAACCAAACTACCAGCAGTCACAAATACAAAGGTAAATCAAAACGACTGTCAGCTTCCACTGAAATCTCATTTGCTGTATGTGAACCGGTAACATTTGCTGTATGTGAACTTGAATCGAGATTATGTCTCCAGTTACTTTATTATGCATTTCTTACTCTGTTCTTGCAGCAAAAAACATGTTTACACTGTCCTACTCCTAGAAAATGACAGAATGGGCTGAAACTATTAAAGAAAGTGAGGCTAAGACAGACCATTTAMTCAATACATACAGAGAAAAAAAACGCACTGATAAGTCATGTGAACTGTTTTTGAACATTATTTACTAAAATATCAGTGATATGATTAACAAATAACTTAGTTCTCTGAATCGTCAAAATGGTGTACAAATATGATTTTCTCATTTAAATTTATCATGTCAGCAAGGATCTTTTGGACTGTAATAAATGCCTGCAAAGGTTAAATATAAACATATTTCTCATGGAAAGTCTGAATATCTTTTTAAACAATAAAAGAGAAGAAATAAAATAGCACATGAAGGTATTATTAGAGACATTGTGTAATGTTTAAAATGCCTTTTTAGTTAAAGGAGCTACAAAAAATTAATGCAACCACATTAATGGTAGGTTACACAACTTTTTTTTTTATTTGTCAACTTAAATAAAGTTTTACAAACACAGGCTTAATTTCATCTGAGTGTATGCAACAAAGTGGAGCAAACTGAAGGTTAAAAGGATTCATGAGAATTTCTGTTTCTCCCATCTGAAGCGATTGTCTTCCTCAGGCTATGTTCATAAAGACTCAAAAATTCTACATTTACCATACAACTTTCCCAGATATAATATTCAACTCTTCCCCAACCCCAAACACTGGCAGCAATGTTTGTTTCTTTCACTTTTTAAAACATGGCATATAAGGAACATGTCACCCTGGACCATACAGTATTTGCTGAAGTTGCAGCATTTTCAGAAATTAGGAAATAAGTGAACATGTAGCATTTCCTTCCAGGAAACACCAATGTTTACCATATTACCAGTTAAGGAAGCACAAAAATGGATGTTTGTTGGTGAATCATATCTCATCACAGACATTGAAAAACCTCATCAGAGAAAGTTCAGTTTATTTATTTAATTGTGCATTTTTCTCAACTGCAGGAGCAATCAAAAAATGAAAACAGCTGACATTTTCCACAAATCCAGTATTCTGAGCTAGGGTTGGCTCCAAGCATATATAAACTCTCTGACTTTTGGGTTTCCAGAAATAGATGAAAACTTTGTGCCAATGAAACAAAAACTTTATAGTCTACTTAAGCAGAATAAAGGTTCTTGAATTATACTTGATGCAAAAAAGATGGAGTAAATGAATTATAATATGCAGCCTGCATCTGTCTAAACATAAGTAAAAAGGTGTATTTATTTACTAGGCCACTGCCTTGTCAAGTCAGATTCCTGTTAAATAAATTATTTAATAAGAAAAAAGATTCTGGGAGGGGAAAGGAGTTGACAGTAGTCAAAAATGGCTTACCTAATATGCTGTGCCAGTACAAAAGTATACCAAGACAGAGTTCAAATTTTCTTCAGGCAAATTTTATTTCCTATAATTGTAATTTCCTCAAATTGTTTATCTTAGAATCTTAAATTCTATTGAGCTTAATTTTTCCACATGAATCCTACTTTGAAATCCTACTACTGCAAAAACATTCCTGGTTTAGCAATTAATATGTGCTTTCTGAGCAACCTTCAAGAGGTATGCCTGCATAGTTACTGTGAGCGCTTATAGTTTCCAGCTAGCTGGTTCCTTTACCAGTAGCACTGATGGACTCCCTCTGTTCTTTCCCCGGGACAGTGGAAGAGAACAAAAATTTGGGGGGAGGCAGCTACACCACTTTCCCACACATCTGGCTGCCCTCCCAGCTGAAACCAACCAGAAAACCTGGAATGGATCAAACCACAGTATTAGAGGAGGTAGAAGGAATGGCTAGCCCAGGCTCCCGTAAAGCACAGGAGCTCGACAAAAACAACCCTCAGAGAGAGCACATAAACATATACAGCAGGAAATCCCACAGGCTTAAAGGGGAAGGAGCCACCCTGTTTAAATACAAAGAGTGGTTTAGATCGTAACATCATCATCTCTCTAACAGAAGTTTTGTTTTGTTCTTTAATTATGACTGTTTATTTTTCCTATGAATAGGCTATACTCCCCTGTATAGTGGTTTTGGCTTGGAACAGGATGTGAAAATTCTGTATTACACATTTTCTGGTTTAATTAGGGTATATCAGTACACTGCACTGTGTCACAAACCTCCATAATAAACCCTTATCACACAGTTAGAATAGATCATGTTTTGAATATATAATGAGCAAAAGGGTTATTTTTGAAAAGGATATACATAGTCCATGGCAGGCTAAGAAAAAGAGGAAACACATTTCAACCCAGTCTTCAGGCATTACATATGACACATAACTTACCTAGTGGGTGAGGAGAGCCAAATCTGCCGGTTTGGTGTTTGCTTATTGATTACATATGTTCCCATGTCTCCACCTAATTTAACTGTTAGAACTCCACTCTTAAATCACAAAGGAAACAAACAGATGAGAAATTAAGTAAAGTTTGTATCCTGTTACTTGACAAGAATTACATCATCTACTATAGGCAAACAGAAACTTACACCCCTGCATCATATTCTTAACAATTTTCCAAACAATAATAGCTTGGAAGAATTATCATCAGACATCAAAAACTTCCATTAACACCTGTGACAACCTGCCTATCTTTGAGTCTGATCTAGACTTTAAACCCTTCTGGTCAGGGTATGACTTAGTGTGTTTGCCCTATTCACAGCACCACTACTTAAACAATACTCTTCAGCTTTGACCTGTCATCTTGAAAGGACTGCTAGTTCATTTTGCAAAGACTACAACATCGTTACCAGTAACAAACCTTTCTGTTCATGAACAATGCAGAACCGGTGCGGTTCAAAGTCAAGAAGCTGTGTGTGTCATTACTGAATTCCTGAGCCGTGCAGTTTCACCTAACTTCTCTTTAAGTAACTGTAACTGTTTCCAAGTGAATAAACAAAACTCTTTGTCCAGTAATTCTGATGAAGTTCGCAGATGCTGAATTATTCCTCAAGAATGTTTCTCATCTAAACTCCTTGAGCTCTGCTTTGTTTTAGTTTTGTCAACTTTAGACCATTATCCTAGTGAATATTTATTTTCTCTTTCTCACTCACATTTCTTAGCCACCCATGATTAATATGTTTACGGCATTTTCAGAAGYGTATTTGGAAGAGCAGCTATAACTCTGACAAGATTGTTTCTATCCTAATTTGAAGAGTAAAAGAATGACACTACTTGGATTTGAGTTAGCCTGCAGATGATCTGAAATACGTAAGTTAAAAAGGGTATCTCTACAGAATGTAATTTGATGAGTCAGGTAATAGGTTAGTCACATTTAATCTACAGTTTCGCGAATACATCACACCCTACAGCATGACACAGCACATTTTTGAATCCATACCCTTAGTCAGAAGATATTATTGTTAGAGCTGCAATTATTTCTAGGGCAATTTTCTATATATAAACACCTAACTGTGGGAAAAAGATATTTGCATTTATGACTACCTACTGCCTGCAATCTTCCTTGGTAGCACAGGCAGTAGCTTAGACCTTTGTTCCCCTATGAAGAAATCCAATGTTATTGTTTTCTGACATATCTCAAGAAGCATCAGCGGTGAAGTAATACTCTCAAGGTTTGATTCTTTACTCCACTCTTAATGCTGTTGCTGTGCTTGATAATGGATTTATAGCTGTTAGCAATAAAATGGAAAAATAAAAGGCATCCTTGATTGATATTGCCATCAAATTGTTCTGCTGGTTGTATTAATTAGATATTGGTTTAGTCTAGACAAGGGCAAAATCAAACTACTTCTCTGATTGCCATGAATTCAATCTTTACTGTATCTCAGCAGTCTCTGACCTGCGGAGATACAGCAGAATAAGAGCATGGTGGGATCATTGACCCTGAATAGCTGCATAATGGTGTCAGTATTCTTTTATGTGCTAATTAGAGCCATATGTAACAATTCAATATGATTAATGTTAAATTAAACATTAAATAAACACTATAAGTAAATAGGTTTCAAAAGAGTTAAGGAAAAAGTTAAACTATTGCTTATATATATGTCAGCCATTGGAGAGTGTTGTTGCTCTATCATTTCAAATTAAATAAAGGTTAACTTCTAATGCAGGGTTACCCACACGCTTTTCAATACTTTTGAAATATCAAAAAACACAGCTGGAAGTTTTAAGAACTTAAAATGTAAGACATTTTAACCATATTTTGAGGAATATCACTGCAAGTGTTTTGTACTACTTTATGAATGCTTGTTAGTTCCTAGTAACAAGAATATTCGTCACATGAGATTTTTTCAACCTGTACATTAAGATATAAACAGCACAAAGAAATAGAATTCATAAGAATTCACAGCAGTGGCCAACCTTTATCAAGTTCGCCACCTTGTGGCTTGCTGTAACAGTAGCTTTTTTTGTTTGGAATTAACTTTGGTAAAATYGGCACCATTTAAGCTTTTACTCTTCACAGAAACTACAATATATTTTCAGGTAATCCTACAGCCTATGCAACACAGGAGTACTGATGGGTGCAAAAGTAATTTCTCAAAGCCTCACAGTGAGCAAATATCAAACACTATCCATTGTAAATTTACCAGAGATAAAATTATGATATGACTTAAGACCTTTATGTAATAAAGTGTGTAAAAATATTAAAAGAGGAAAAGCTTATCTTTTTGATAACTTTTGTCTTAAGGTCTTTAAACTAGCCTAACAGACACTGAAATGCTAACAGATACTAAATGGTAATGGTTAAACAATTCATTGCTGTTCACCAGCTAAGTAATTAGCTATAACATTAATTCTATATGTAATTAAAGCAACTAATAATATTTGCTAAGTGGAACAACAGGGTTCAGCCAACAAGATGTTGTCTTCTATTCTAGTCATGTGAAATAAAGAATGAATGCTATCATGTGAAGTTACACATGAGCAAGTCTGAAAACTACAGGATTTTTTTGCACAGTGCAACCCAGACCCTCTGCTGCATGTCCCAGGGCATAAATCCACATCTGACAGGGCTAGAAACAAGTAATCTCCTAATGGTAAGCCATGAACAGTAAGTAGCATTTATGTAGTTTACAAAAATACTGTGTTGCAGACTGCAATGGAGGGAGAGTCTGCACCCTCCTCCAAGTCATGCAGAGGGTTGTGGCATATGACCAAATTCAGGAATTTTATATAAAGCTAATAAATTCCTTAAATAAATAGAATTGTCATTTGTAATATGGGTCTGACAGTCCTGTAAAAGAAAATGAGTAGGAAGTCTGTTAAATGCTCCAATTATCGGGCTTCCCATTGTCCCCTGTGACAATAGTCTTCACCCCACGCATGTTCTCTTCTCATTTTTGCAACCCCTCATCCAAACATTACATGCTCTACTGCTCCTCTCCACCACAGGCTGAACCATCAGTGAAGCCAGGACAAACACATACTCTGCCTGGTCAAGATAAATGCTGCCTCTCAGTACTCAGGACAATCAAAAAGTGCTCTACCAATTGCATCTAACCTACACGTGACATGTTATGTAGGCCTGTCCTTGCATTTTTCTTGAGGGAACTGACAGCTGATGTCAGCGATCAAAGCGAGATTAGGAAGTTTTAGGGACCACTGTGAAATCAGAAACCACTGTCTGCCTCTTCTTGCGCTGCTTTATTACTTTATACTATGTCCTTGTCTATACACTACACATTTTAATTTTCAAACCATATAACAGCAAGTGCCACTTTTTACCAAAATAGCTGCTACGCTCAGTAAAACAAGATGTAAGAATCATTTTTTCCTTAGCATATTTTATCATTAAAGTAGTAAAAACTCACTATATTTTAAGTGTGGGCACTAAGGTGACTAGTTTAAAATTCTCTTTCAAAGGTAAGATCTACAATAATTATAGTGGTAATAACAGAAACTTAAAAACATACCCCTAAAGAAACATCATAGTCTTCCGGGGTAAAAGGCTTATCTGTGAGATCCTCAAAGAAATCTGCTAAGGAGTCCAGTGTTTCTTCAGCCAGTTTTTCATAAGTGGTCTCATCTAAACAGCTGCAAATGACATACAATCCCATAATTAGAAAGAAAAGCTTTTTCTTTTGTAAGGCAGCATTTCCTCTGTAATAAAAACATAACAAGACTGTGATCTTGGAGGAAACAGAGAGGATCACATGAAAAGTTATTTCTCTTAAGATAATGTAGGTAACAAAGCATCTCATAAACGGTGGTGGAATTTTGAAATTTTGGTAGTAGAGATCACTAACTGAAGAATGTGTACTTCTTTCCTTAGATATACAGACTGCTGAGTACTAGGACAACAGAGCAGGTTCAAAATTAAGCATTTTCATAGAAGGACTTTGTACAAGAATTGCTTAGTTTTGAAACTCTGTGAATACATATAAACATTTCCTGTACAGAGGGTATGTCATCTGACTATAAGAAAACAACTGTAGCTAAAGGCGGAGGTTTAGAAACATCAATATCTGTATCAAGTGCCCTATCTACATACAGCATTTGACTTCTCAGCTGGAATCCCCAATGCAGTCCAGCAATTACACATTATTCACAATGTGCTTATGAACTAACACTTCTACAATTACCTTCTTCAAAAGTCTCAGAGCACCCTAGTGGCCATTATGTAGGGCTTAAAACAGCTGTGAAATCGCTTCTGTTACCCCCTTTAACAAAGTAGAAAAAGGCAGTGGGAACAAAGTCTAGAGCAGTTTCTTTAATCAGATGTCCTTAAATCACGTTATTTTTTGCATCCGTGTCAGCATCAAGTTTTAACAGTGTGTATGTAGGTGGGTGTCTCTAGCAACACATAATTCAGTGAAATCATTTCAATTTTTGCTAACAGATATGGCAACACAACATGACTGCAGTTACTATGAACTACAATGATGTAGTATCTTTCAGCTGATGATGTAGAAAGTTTCCTACTAGGGAATTACCTCGTTTTATTGAGTTTTGCTTTACTGCGCTTCTCAGATATTGTGTTTTTTACAAACTGAAAGTTTGTGGCAACCCTGTGTCGAGCAAGTCTATCGGTGCCATTTTTCCAACAGCACGTGCTCACTTCGTGTCTCTGTGTCACATTTTGGTAATTCTCACAATATTTCAAACTTTTTCATTATTATTATATCCGTTATGGTGATCTGTGATCAGTGACCTTTGATGTTGCTATTGGAACTGTTTTGGGGCGCCATGAAGCATGCCCATATAAGGCGGTGAACTTAACTGATAAATGTTGTGTGTGTGATGACTGCTCTATATCAACTGGCTGTTCCCCCATCTCTCTCCCTCTCCTCGGGCCTCCCTGTTCCCTGAGACACRGCAATATCGAAATTAGGGCAATTGATAACCCGACAATGGCCTCTAAGTGTTCAAGTGAAAGGAAGGGTCGCACAGCTCTCACTTTAAATCAAAAGCTAGAAATGATGAAGCTTAGTGAGGAAGGCATGGCGAAAGCCGAGACAGGCCGAAAGCGAGGCCTCTTGCGCCAGACAGGTAGCCAAGCTGTGAATGCAAAGGAAAAGTTCTGGAAGGAAATTCAAAAAGTGCTACTGCAGTGAACACACAAATGATAAGAAAGCAAAACAGCCTTCTGGCTGATAGGGAAAAAGTTTTAGCGGTCTGGATAGAAGATCCAACCAGCCACAACATTCCCTTAAGCCAAAGCCTCATCCAGAGCAAGGCCCTAACTCTCTTCAACTCTGTGAAGGCTGAGAGAGGTGAGGAAGCTGCAGAAGAAAAGTTGGAAGCTAGCAGAGGTTGGTTCATGAGGTTTCAGGAAAGAAGCCGTCTCCATACCATAAAAGTGCAAGGTGAAGCAGCAAGTGCTGATGTAGAAGCTGCAGCAAGCTATCCAGAAGATCTAGCCAAGAGAATTGATGAAGGTGGCTACTCTAAACAACAGGTTTTCAGTGTAGACGAAAACAGCCTTATATTGGAAGATGACACCTAGGACTTTCATAGCTAGAGAGGAGAAGTCSATGCCTGGCTTCAAAGCTTCAAAGGGCAGGCTGCCTCTCTCGTTAGGGGCTAATGCAGCTGGTGACTGTAAGTTGAAGCCGATGCTCATTTACCATTCCGAAAATCCTAGRGCCCTTCAGAATTCTGCTAAATCTACTCTGCCTGTGCTCTATAAATGGAAAAACAAAGCCTGGATGACAGCACATCTCTTTACAACATGGTTTACTGAATATTTTGAGCCCACTGTTGAGACCTACTGCTCAGAAAAAAAGATTCCTCTCAAAATATTACTGCTCACTGACAATGCACCTGGTCACCCAAGAGCTCTGATGGAGATGTACAACGAGATTCATGTTGTTTTCATGTCTCCTAACACAACATCCGTTCTGCAGCCCACAGGTCAAGGAGTAATTTCGACTTTCAAGTCTTATTATTTAAGAAATACATTTCCTAAGGCTATAGCTGCCATAGATAGTGATTCCTCTGATGGATCCGGGCAAAGTCAACTGAAAACCTTCTGGAAAGGATTCATCATTCTAGATGCCATTAAGAACATTCGTGATTCATGGGAGGAGGTCCAAATATCAACATTCACAGGAGTCTGGAAGAAGTTGACTCCAGCCCTCATTGATGACTTCGAGGGATTCAAGACTTCCGTGGAGGAAGTAACTGCAGATGTGGTGGAAATAGCAAGAGAACTAGAATTAGAAGTGGAGCCTGAAGAGGCGACTGACTTGCTGCAATCTCATGATAAAACTTGAATGGATGAGGCGTTGCTTCTTATGGATGAGCAAAGAAAGTGGTTTCTT
Organism: Apteryx rowi; assembly: GCF_003343035.1. Lineage (NCBI taxonomy): Eukaryota > Metazoa > Chordata > Aves > Apterygiformes > Apterygidae > Apteryx > Apteryx rowi. The sequence continues at coordinate 3,924,535 of NW_020450196.1, read as the reverse complement.
GAGATGGAATCTACTTCTGGTGAAGATGCTGTGAACATTGTTGAAATGACAACAAAGGATTTAGAATTACATGAACTTAGTTGATAAAGCAGCAGCAGGGTTTGAGAGGACTGACTCCAATTTGGACAGAAGTTCTCTTGTGGGTAAGATGCTATCAAACAGCATCGCATGCTACAAAGAAATCCTTCGTGAAAGGAAGAGTCAGTTGATGTGGCAAATTTCACTGCTGTCTTATTTTAAGAAATTGCCACAGCCACCCCAACCTTCAGCAACCACCACCCTGATCAGTCAGCAGCCATCAACATCGAGGCAAGACACTCCATCAGCAAAAAGATGATGACTCACTGAAGGTTCAGAAGATGGTTAGCAATTTTTAGCAATAAAGTATTTTTTTTATTTAAGGTATGTATTTTTTTTTTTTTAAGACATAATGCTATTGCACACTTAACAGACTACAGTATAGTGTAAACATAACTTTTATATGCACTGGAAAACCAAAAAATTTGTGTGACTTGTTTTATTGCAATATTCGCTTTATTGTGGTGGTCTGGAACCAAACCTGCAATATCTCTGAGGTATGCCTGTACAGAAATATGCTCCACACCACTTTTATGAGGGCCACCACAGAAACACCTAGGGGTGTGAAGGATTGAAGACCTTCGGGTTAGGATGTAGGATGCAATTCAGGTACTTAATGATAAGAGCCATTTTAGACAGCTGCACAATACTTCCTTGGCCCTCCAGCTGCTGCATCAAAAGGGGAGAAGTCTCCTACAGATAATGTGTCATGTCATGACAGTCCAAGACAGAAATTTCATGCACCTTGAGGCATGTAAAATGCTGCTGCTTAGACATCTACGTTTAGCTACATGAATTATTTCCTAAGTGATTTCCCAAATTCATCCAAAATATTTTCCCACAAACCTGTACTTCTCTACACCATCATACCAACATTTACATCATATTAGTTTTATGGCCTACTGTGTCTAGCAATGATTTATTTTAAAATGCACGGCCAATATTGCTGTATGAATATCTCAATAAAATTTACCTTTTGTTGTTCAGAGTTCCCGTGTTTCTTAAATTCATAAACCGAACAGTCTTGCTCTTCATCTTCGAAGCATATTCTAACTGTTGTAGAGAAGAATCCTAATAAATAAAATGAAATTAAAAGTTAAAAATCAAAGAATTACATATTGCATGTTGTCACATAAATAGATTCTTGAAGATCATTCCATCCCCAAGTAAAATATTACTATTACAGAGCCAAAATATGCAGCTATAGTCTTGGATCATTGAGGCAATCTAATACACCCTCTGTAACAAACAGAAAGTGAGAGAAAAAAAGAGAAAAATGAGAAAAGTATTTTATTCATAGAACAATGAACTAGGGAAGAGAAAAACTTTTTTCTTTTGCTCTGTCATAGAATTATTGAGCAACCTGGCACAGCTGATACAGGCCAATATTTTCACAAGTGTCTGTTTATCCCAGACACTCCATTACAGGCAAACCGTGCCTCGCGGTTAAAAGAGGTCACCAGCGTTTTCAGCTGAAATGAGCAGAAGCCCTGAATGCTCCTTACTCACGGAAATCAAGAGCTAACTTATTTAATGCTTATTTAACACTCCGGGATTGCAGACCACTTCTGTAAAAACGAAGCGCGTTTCGGTTGTGATTTCTGCTTAAAAAAAAGAAAAAGAAAAAGGCAGCTTTAAGAAAGGAAAGAAAGCGGCAGGACCCGCACGCCGGCAGGGCGCGGGCGGCCAGCGGCGGCCGCTCCCGGGGGCCGCACGCAACGCAGCCGAGCACAGCGCGGC
>NW_020450196.1:3882685-3922252 GCF_003343035.1 Apteryx rowi | reverse complement strand
GGCGGCAGGACCCGGAGGCGGCGCCGCTGGGGGAGGCGGGGCGGGAGCGGCCTCTGGTTGCCCGGGAGCTGCGTCAGGGCGAGTGGGAGCAGCACCCGCGCAGCGCCGCAGCCTGGCGCAGCGCTTCCTGTAACGCGTGTAACACAGCGCGTTGTAACGCACGACTGTGTAGTGTGTTATAATATCACGGTATCTCCCTCGCTACCTCCCAGCAGAGCTCGCCACCTGCCGCTGCTGGCGTGCCGAACGCAGATGGTTCGCCCCAAAAAGCGATAAGCGGGAGGGAATTTTGGTAGGTGGCCGGGCAAGTTCCCAGGGAGCTGTCTAAACGCTGGTGATATTTTATGGTGTTATTAATGAGACCTGAGGATGTCAAGGGTCTCAGCTAGGCATCTTTTATCATTGCATACACGGAAATAATAAAAGAGGCTCACTAGGGAAATGAGGGATGAGAAATAATTCTGATGAAAAAAGCTTCTACAAAAACTTTTCTGCAGGAGCACAGAAAAATCTCCTTTCAGATCCTTCCACAGGTTAGCACTGTAGGAGGCAACAGTTACAAGTAAAATCATGAATATGTGAAGCCCTCAGGAATTAAAAAGCCTAACACCGATTACTGCACACAGCATTTTTACATTTCTAGAGGTCCTTCCCTTGAGTAAACAGCTGCCACCTTGCAGTGTATTAGGGAATAAGTTGTTTAGGCAAGACACACCATTGGTGTCTCACCAAGATTTATATTCTTTTTGTCTTTCAGCTGAAATTATTTTCAACCACCTAAAGGGCAAAACCCCAGATAATTCAAGTAGGTTATACAAATTTTAGTGGCAACTTTGGTATCTGGCATAGTTAAAGTTCTCCACACCAAACTATGTTATTTTTTCCCCTAGTTTAGTCAGCTTCTTGTCTCTTTCCAGCAATGTCCTGTGTGTTTCTTCAATACCCTTATCTTCCCTCAGACTTTGTCAGGATCTGTGTTCTTACTGCATTTTGAGACTGAAACTTTTATGCATCAAGTGGAGACAAGATACTCTCTATTTGGTTCAAGAGCAATCCCACATTCTTATTGCTTTTACAGCTGTAATGGCCTACAGACTGAGTTAATGTCTGTAAGGAGAAACAGTAACTTTTTTTCAGACCAAAGAAAACATCGTTAAAACAAAGTCTAGTTTTCATACCTTGGTGGGGAGAAGGCATAGGCACTATGTTCCTGGAAGAATGTCTTTTTTTTTTTCTGTATATCATTTGATCTAGTAAAAGATATTGCTTGTTTACATACCTTGCCATTCCTATAAAAAGGGTATCAGAGGATATTTATTTCATTTTCTGGTATTTTCTGGGTAGTTTCATAGTGATTTTTCTGTAAACAATGTTAATGAACTTTACAAGACAGCACTGGCAAAGAGATTTGCTCCCACCACTTCCAAAAGGCGTAAGGGACAGCAATTTTAACAATTATTTCTTAATGTTTTTTGTCCTGATCGTTGTCCCTTAGGTGAATGTTGTCCATACCACAGCGCTTTGGTACCGGTATCTTCTTGTGCTTGCTCAAGATAACTGCCAAGCAGCAAGAATTCCAGATGGAGAGCAGCTGCAGGGTCAGGTCCTATACTTTCAGTCTGGAAAGAGCTGATATCTTTCTGTACATGCACCATCGCAAAATGAGTCAGCAAACAGCTTCCATGTGGAATAGGCAGAGGGCACCACAGACTGCTTTTTATCACTATCCTTCAGTGCTTTGGGGCAAATAGCATTGACTTATATGAAATTAAGTTGCCTGAAGTATAAGAAAAATCAACAAGAAAACATGTTTTGGGATAGGAATTAGTATTTTCTAAATGTTGAATTCTAGTAGAAGGACATACTTTTTTTTTTTTTTTTTTAAAAAGGAAGACTATTACAAGCTATTGCTGAAGGCAAAACTCTCCCTCTGAATGCCACAGTATTAAGTTACAGGGTCAGATAGAACCAGATTTAGAGTTATTCCCTATATATCTCTAAGTGGGCATCAACCTGTGCTTTTATCTTCCAGACAGCTCAGAGGGCCTGAGTTTTGCACACTGATCATCTGCATGCCTATGACCTAATTCTTCATGTTTTGCTCCCTGTGGTGAGTTCCATCTGTTTAGGTCTAGAGAAATATACCAATATATCACTTTAATATCCCAGGGGGTTGATTATTTGTACCCATGCCTTCTGCATGCATTTTATTTTTACTTGACAAGCATTCCCTTACCAGCTCAGAGATGTGTTTGAACGTCTTTAAATCCTCAAAGAGCCACTACCGATGCAAACTAAAGAGAAACTGCATTCGGGCATGAAACGTACACATCCTTACAGGCCTTCTGTCCTCTTGGCTGTTTGAATTTTGCACTGTTTCATGCACAAGGGAAGGAGTGCCAAGTTATTGGTCATTAACATTGCTCAGCTGTAGTCACTCTTCCCTCTCAGTGGAAACACATACTGATAAAAAGAAATTAATAAGTGGACATGCTTCAGAGGTGGCTTTACCACTAGGCTCCATAATCTACAGAGGATTTCCTTTAGCAAGTATTAAAGGACTGTTTTCATTTATAAATGACATTTTTAAAAGGACTGTACACAAAGGATGGTTCATTCTCTGAAACATTTAGTATAGACACTCTGTTTTTGGACAGAATGGTCAGACTTAAGTTTTTCGTCATCTGGATTCTTGCTAAGCATAAACAATTTGGATACCACAGTCTGCTAGATAACTGGAAAATAACTGCCGACCTGACCTCTTGTCTAGAGAGGTTTGTGCCCTGCCAGGGGCTCGTGCACAGGTTGTCATAGAAACACTGCCAAGGCTTGTCCACGCTTTGGACTATTACCCACTGCTGCTCTTCCATGTGGACACTAATGACACCAAGGGCAAACTGGAAATCATCAAACAGGATTTCAGACCTCTGGGGATGGTGGTCAAGGGTCTGGGAGCCCAGGTCATCTTCTCCTCAATCCTGCCAGTGAGGAGGATGGATGAGAGGAGGAGGAGACAGACTTTCCAAGTTAACCACTGTCTGCGCCGCTGGTGTTGGCAACAGGGTTTTGGTTTCTATGACCATGGGACCCTGTTTGAAGATCGACAACTGCTTGGGAGAGAAGGGATCCACCTCACTAAGCGGAGCACGCGTGTCTTTGCCAACAGGCTGGCCAACCTGCTAAGGAGGGCTTTAAACTAGGAAAGATGGGGGAAGGAGAGAGTTAAAGTGACAGGGTAGTTGGCAAAACACGGCTCAAGTCAGGACGCCTCCAGCAGGTGAATGCAGCCAGGGAAGTGCGCATGGGATGTGGCTATGGAGGATCCTCTTGTATCTCTCCTGGAAAACCTGCATGCTCGATCACCTCTCTGAAATGCCTGTACACCAATGCACGCAGCTTGGGGAACAAACAGGAAGAACTAGAGATCTGTGTGCGGTCACAGGGCCATGATCTCATTGCCATTACAGAGACATGGTGGGATAGCTCGCATGACTGGAGTGCTGTCATGGATGGCTACGTGCTTTTTAGGAAAGACAGGCCAGGAAAGCGAGGTGGTGGAGTTGCTCTTTATGTGAGAGCAACTGGAATGTATTGAGCTGTGCCTAGGGGTGGATGAAGAGCGAGTCGAGAGCTTATGGGTAAGGATGAAAGGGCAGGCTAGCATGGGTGACACTACAGGCCACCTGATCAGGAAGAGGAAGTCGATGAGGCCTTCTACAGACAACTGGAAGTAGCCTCACAATCCCAGGCCCTGGTTCTCATGGGGGACTTCAACCACCCTGATGTCTGCTGGAAAGACAACACAGCTAGGCACAAACAGTCCTGGAGGTTCCTGCAGAGCATTGGTGACAACTTCTTGACACAGGTGGTGGAGGAGCCAACAAGCAGAGGTGTGCTGCTGGACCTCGTACTAACAAACAAAGAAGGACTGGTGGAAGATGTGAAGGTCGGGGGCTGCCTTGGCTGCAGTGACCATGAGATGGTGKAGWKSAGGATCYTGCRAGGAGGAGGCAGGGCACTAAGTAGGATCACAACCCTTGACTTCAGGAGTGCAAACTTTGGCCGCTTCAGGGACCTACTTGGAGGAATCCCATGGGTTAGGGCCCTAGAAGGAAGAGGGGGGTCCAAGAGAGCTGGTTAATATTCAAGCATCACTTCCTCTAAGCTCAAGATTGGAGCATCCCTATGAGTAGGAAGACAAGCAAAGGAGGCAGGAGACCTGCATGGATGAGCAAGGAGCTCCTGGCAAAACTCAAACAGAATGAAGTATACAGAAAGTGGAAAGGGGGACAGGCCACTTGGGAGGAATATAGGAACCTTGTCAGAGTATGCAGGGATGTGACAAGGAAGGCTAAGGCCCGTTTGGAATTAAATTTGGCAAGAGATGCCAAGGACAACAAGAAGGGCTTCTTCAAATACATCAGTAGCAAGAAGAAGATGAGGGAAAATGTGGGACCTTTGCTGAATGGGGTAGGTGCCCTGGTGACAAAGGATGCAGAGAAGGCAGAGTTACTGAATGCTGCCTTTGCTTCAGTCTTTACTGCTCAGGCCAGCCCTCAGGAACCCCAGACCCTGGAGGCAAAAGAGAAAGTCTGGAGAAAGGAAGACTTTTCCTTGGTCGAGAAGGATTGGGTTAGAGATCATTTAAGCAAACTTGACACCCACAGATCCACGGGCCCCAACGGGATGCACCCATGAGTGCTGAGAGAGCTGGCGGATGTTGTTGCTAAGCCACTCTCCATCATCTTTGAAAGGTCATGGAGGACAGGAGAGGTGCCTGAGGACTGGAAGAAAGCCAATGTCACCCCAGTCTTCAAAAAGGGCAAGAAGGATGACCCAGGGAACTACAGGCCAGTCAGCCTCACCTCCATCCCTGGAAAGGTGATGGAGCAGCTCATCCTGGAGGCCATCTCCAAACGTGGAGGAAAAGAAGGTGATCAGGAGTAGTCAGCATGGCTTCACCAAGGGGAAATCATGCCTAACCAATCTGATAGCCTTCTCTGATGGCATGACTGCCTGGGTAGATGAGGGGAGAGCAGTGGATGTTGTCTCCCTTGACTTCAACAAGGCTTTTGACACTGTCTCCCATAACATCCTCATAGACAAGCTCAGGAAGTGTGGGTTAGATGAGCGGACAGTGAGGTGGATTGAGAACTGGCTGAATGGCAGAGCTCAGAGGGTTGTGATCAGCGGTGCAGAGTCTAGTTGGAGGCCTGTAGCTAGCGGTGTCCCCAGGGGTCAGTCCTGGGTCCAGTCTTGTTCAACTTCTTCATCAATGACCTGGATGAAGGGACAGAGTGCACCCTCAGCAAGTTTGCTGACGATACAAAACTGGGAGGAGTGGCCGATACACCAGAGGGCTGTGCTGCCATTCAGAGAGACCTGGACAGGCTGGAGAGGTGGGCGGAGAGGAACCTCATGAAGTTCAAGGAAGGCAAGTGCAGGGTCCTGCACCTAGGGAGGAATAACCCCAGGCACCAGGACAGGTTGGGGGCTGACCTGCTGGAAAGCAGCTCTGCCGAGAAGGACCTGGGAGTGCTGGTGGACACCAAGTTAAGCATGAGGCAGCAATGTGCCCTTGTGGCCAAGAAGGCCAATGGTATCCTGGGGTGCATCAGGAAGAGTGTTGCCAGCAGGTCRAGGGAGGTGATCCTCCCCCTCTGCTCAGCCCTGGTGAGGCCACATCTGGAGTACTGCGTCCAGTTCTGGGCTCCCCAGTACAAGAGGGATGTGGCACTACTGGAGCAAGTCCAGCAAAGGGCTACAAAGATGATTAGGGGACTGGAGCATCTCTCTTATGAGGAAAGGCTGAGAGAGCTGGGCCTGTTTAGCTTGGAGAAGAGAAGGCTGAGAGGAGATCTCATCAATGTGTACAAGTATCTGAAGGGAGRGWGTYGAGAGGATGGGGCCAGACTCTTTTCAGTGGTGCCCAGTGACAGGACGCGAGGCAACGGGCACAAACTGAAACACAGACACTTCCATCTGAACATGAGGAAAAACTTCTTCACTGTGAGGGTGACAGAGCACTAGAACAGGTTGCCCAGAGGGGTTGTGGAGTCTCCTTCTCTGGAGATATTCAAAACGCGCCTGGACGCGATCCTGTGCAACGTGCTCTAGGTGACCCTGCTTGAGCAGGGGGGTTGGACTAGATGATCTCCAGAGGTCCCTTCCAACCTCARCSATTCTGTGATTCTGTGATTCTGTGAATCAACTTAGTATACACTTGCTTTTGGAGTTTAAAGTTCTTAGTTTAAGCACCAGATTAAACTTTTTTTTCCCCTTAATCAGACTAATCAGAAATATTTACTTTACATAGAAACAGATTTTAAACATGCCTTACACTGTGCATGAAGGAGCAGACACTTATGTGCAAGTATAAAATTGTTTTGCTTGCAGAGCATACAGATTGGTCTCTGCATTTCCAGGGCGAATGCTGCAGAAGAATTATCTTGCTGAGATTAAGCAATCTCATTGTAAAACTTGGAAAGGGACAGTCATGAGACATAGTTTCTTGGTTCAGCCAAAGACTCTACATACTCGGAAGAAGAATCACTTAACCCTCCCCTTTTCTGTTCTGAGCATAATAGCCCCCTTCCTTGTCAGGGGTATATGATCACAACATGGTAAGAGAAAAGAAACCTTAAATGAGAAATTCTAGAGAGAGGTATAAGGCATAATTCTGGGAATCAAAGTGCCAAATTTTGGTTATTTGGTTAATTAAAGTGCCAAATTTTTGCCAAACCATCAGGTGTGCTAGCACTTACTTCTAGAAGAAGTATTATTCCTAGTAGCTTTCACATACTTCAAAGTGACAACTGTTTACTTTTTAAATACACTGCTGCATCAAAGTGTGAAATCTTGAACTGGGGGTCATTGGTGCTTGTCATCATGTCCTTGCTGTTAGGGGAATTAAGAAAACCAGACCGGTTTCTATTTGTCTTAAAATGATTGCCCATACCAAAAATCCTGAAACGTTGTTGTCATGCAGTGTCTACTGAGTACATTCCTTTGCCTTTCCCACTGTAGCTTAAAGATTCTCCTCTTCATTGAAGAGCTGGTAGAAGGTCAAGACAGATGCTGTGTTGTACAATGGGTTGGCCCATCTCTTAAAGACAGTTTCTTGAAAGTACAGAAATACCAGAACAGTACATTTTGTATGAATCACAAAGTTGATACTTGTCAGAGTCTTGGGAACAAAATATTTTATTTGTCAATAAAACTATAGTTTACAGTAGTATTTACTAAATAAATTATATAGTTTCTCTTTTACAAGCAATAAACTAAAATCAAAAATATTTCATAGACAATATATGTACACAACATAAGGCCTTGTTATAAATAACAACTTTATCTTCTTTTCACCAACAGTGAAAATAGCTTTGGAGGCTCATTTTCATATAGTATGTGCAGAGACTTACCTTAACCCTTGCATGTAATCAATTCCAATTTCCACCAACATGGACTTAAGTGATTAGAACTGAAGGGTGAAAACAAATGAAGTTAATTTTACTCACCACTGTGCTGATTTTTAAATAGGTAAAGCAGATAATACACTTTGCTTGTGCATAGTTACAGAATGCATGCAAATGAAGTCACCAGAGAGTCAATAAGAAAATACCACTTTCAAGTCCAAAAAAGGTGATTGGCAGGATACTAGAAAGCAGCTCTAACAGACAGTTCTTCACAGTTCAGCAAGCGACAGCACACGATAGCGGAGTGTGGAATGTTTCATGTCACATTGGCCAATTCTGGCCAACTTTTCCATGCTTCAAAGATCCTGACGTTTCTTAGAGATAAGTTCAGTTGATTATTACTCTTTGTCTAGTAGGCTCAGCAAATTCATCCTTTTTAAATCAGGAGTACAGAGATTGCTGTTCATCAACTGTGGTCACTTCTTGTCCATTGTAGTTTTATTCATGTATTATTACTGGAAATACAGAAATAACAAGCAAAAGGGTTGACATTTTAATGTGCAGGACAAGATCCTCTGAACAATTTCCACTGCACAACAGCTGGGGTTACTTTGATGCMAGAGAGAGTTTTTTTGATAAAGACTGAGTTTGGCCTTAGAAATCAGGGCCAAAATGATACAGAATGGGCAAACGACACTACAGGATGCAATCCCATGATCAATGTCTGGGATGTCTTGCACTGGTTATATGGTCTGGGGTTATATGATGGATTTAGACTTGCTCTACTACTTGACTTTTTTCAGGCTCTACTTCTCTTTTCAAGGGTTTGTTTCTGAGAAAATTAATTTCCTCATACAGTGCATTAAAAGCTAGGGGCACCAAAACTTATAGTTTAGTGACAATATATGCTGGCGTTTTAACACGTGGCTAACTCAGCTAATGTATTAATGGTAATCTGAAATATTACATTTTAGTCTAATCAAGCACATAATTGCAGTATCTGATTTTGATGCACAAGAGACTGATGCTGCTCGTATATTGCTTCCTAAAACTTCAACAAAAACACTTCTCTGTGCCAAACTACATTCAAGCGTTGGGTAGTTATTTCACCTTATACCATGCCTTCATATCTAGGAGAGAATTAGGCCTTTTTAAGATCCTGGGAGAATGGATGGATACAGGGATAAAACAAATAACAGAGGAAAGATGTGGTTACCTCACTACATGAAGCTATTTCATAAAACTACTAGGTTTTCTCCTAAGCCTTATGTAGTGTTTTCAGCCTTAAGTAAACAAAATTCTGCTTTGAAGAAAGAGTGCTTTATTGGACCCAGCATGTGCACATAACTGTGATGGACATTTTAAAGATTTAAGGTTTGGTTGCCTGCCAAACTTCATGAAATCTATGTAGTTTTGATTGTTTCTAAAGAGGTAATTTATAGCAATTTATAACAATACTGTTAATCTACTATCTATGTACCTACAGCAGTTTTAAGATACAAAATTAATCTCCAGCTATGTTTTAAGACTTTAAAATCCTATAATAAAACTGGCATTTAGCCATAAAACCATAAGGAGTAATTCTGCATGTAATAGTGTTATCTACACAATTCATCTGACACAAATCATAGTTACACTAACCAGATGCTGAATATGTGGGCCTTGCTCATCACTACAGTTATTCCTGTCTTATATTTTACCAAAGCCCTTATCAATCCTTTGCAATCAAATTTTCAATGGTAGGGATTTCTAAATGATAAACAAATTTTGTGTACCTTTCCTCCAACAAAAGAGCGCAACGTTGTTTCCACCTAACTATTTCTGTACCACCGAACTTCCATTATAGTTTATAGTTTAATATACAATAGTTTATTAAAGAAAAGCTGTAGGTAAGTAGGTAAGCAAAATCCTGTATTTACTATCAGCTGATTTAACATGCATAGCATCACAACAGAGCAAACTTCAGAGTTTGTCACCATGCTATTTACAGGCATGCTCTGCACTTACACATAGTAAGTATAAAGGAAATCAGACTTACTTATTCTGAACCAATTAGTCTAATACTTAAACCTCACTACTCTGATTTTACTGACAGTGTAGTTTGTCACAATAATATGACAGCTGCCTTCCTATCAATAAGTCATTTCAGAAGTAGGCAGACAAAACACAGTTCATAATTGCACTTGCTGCTCTTTCAGGGATAGAAAGCTCAAAAAAGTTGAAACTTCGTTGTAGAACAGAAGGAACATGGGGACTTCAAGTCATTTCTACTTTCTACATGCAATGACTACTTTTAAGATCTTCCCTTTTAGGGACCAGCCCTTAGTAACACTGCACGCAGCTCTGGGGAATTTATTGCACTTGCTGATCTCTCTAAAGAAACTTCCGAAGGATTGTGTTCGTGAAGTGAACTTCTGAAGTGTTTGTGTTCAACAGCATTTGCTGGCATTTAATGCTTTTCTACTTATTCACCAGCTGCAGCTGCTTGAACTAACACCAATAAATAGGGCTTCAAGGGATTTTGAAAAAGACTAAGTTTATTTCCAGAAGGAGGGGATTATTGTTTTGTGGATTTCTACAGCAAAATGGAAAATACAAAACTGTTAACAGTATTTCTGACTCAGTTCCCCTGTTACTGGTTTATCACTATGTACAATGATACCTTCTGTCTATCTTAAACAGCATCTTTATGTTAAACATCTGCTTTGCATTTTCATAAAAGAAGAACCCTTTAATGTTTTAGCTCTCTAGAGAGTAACATTTCACATTTCAAATTATTTTATATATCTGCATCTATCTTTCTGCAATTTTTAACTAAAATGATTATAATTAATTGCAACTAGAATATTCAGTAATTATTTCTCACTACATTTCTTACAGTGCTAGAAAATTTGGAAAGAACTTAGATTGCTTTATACTTACTGCTCAGTGTGGAATATAGTCATGTTTTATTAATGAAAGCTAGATTTCTTAATTTAGTATCCGGTCTAAAACATTTAACAGAAAATTAGCCAATGGTATTTTAAAGTAAACTTGGATCTGATGATGTTCATAACAGTACTGTTCAGAGTGACAGGTGCAGGAAATGCTGGTTTGCTGAACCCCCTCTTTGTTCAGAACTGAGGACTTCCCAGACCAGCCTTTAAGCTGGAAACTCAAGACGTCTCTGTACCTGTCCTGCAACAAAATTCTTGCTGCTACCAAGTAAATTCAGACATGAATGTCAGTTTTGACATCAGCTGCAGGGTGTGGGTCTACATAGGGTTTCCTAACATATCACCCAACAACACCAGTACAAGAAGTACAACACCTACGAGAAGAATTTCATTTTTAAAGTCTCTGTCCCCCCACCTTACTTGACTGTCTGAATTTGTACACAACACTGTTCAGCCAAATGCCATTTAGAAGTTTTTTTTTTTTATAGTAAGTTAAGACAAGGTCATTTTATTACAATATTTTATTCATTCATGAGATGAAAAGACCATAGCTCTTAATTTACTGTGGGATGAAAAGTTGTTCAAGAACTTTAGCATATCRAAGCAAGAGGCAAAGACAGAAAAGGATCAGTGAACTGACTGAAAGCATGTTAGAGATATTATTCATTATAATATCTAACAGATAAAACTACAGCAGCTTGCCTTGCAATAGAAACACAGATAAGGATTATTAACTATGAGCTTAGAGGAGAACTTGGGAATGACATTTAACGCTACATTTTTCCCCTGATGCTCTTAAAAGGTCAAAATGTATCTGGTAACATTTTCAACCAAGGCTGAATTAGCTAATGTAATCACAGCTGATTTGCTATATTTTTGAGACAGATTTATTAAGAGCGACTGACTTTGTCCTAATGTTTATGAAAACATGCATCTTTGCCTTCCTATCTGCATTTAATTATCAGCCTCCACAAAAATAAAGCTGCCTCCTGCCTCAGCAGCAGTGAATCCAGCTGATGACACACATCGCTGATCTCTCTGTCTCAGACCTCCCAGCTGGACTGTTCCCAGTTATGCTGCAGGATATGGGGAGGCTTTTGGAAGTAAAAGGTTAGTGCACAAAATAGTATCCTACTCCTCTTCCTTCCGCACACACCTCAGCATAGTTACACAGGGGTATATGCGATTAACTTTACAGCTTACACCCACAGCTATCTTGACATAGTCAAGGAGGTCGCAGTATAGCATGGGGGGACAGGACCAATAAGTTAGGGGTAGGTAATTTCTCAAGCTGGTTTTGCCACCTAAGTAACATGTGCTTAGCCACAACATCCAGTTTCCTTGAAATGGCCAGCCATTGCCCAGGCACACGCTCGAGGCGCAGGCTGCTACTTTGACCCTAGGACTGCAGGTCAGGTTTGGGTCGCAGGGAAAGGGTGCTGCTAGGACAAAAGAGAATGTATAATTTCTCCACTTAAGACCTATTTATTCTTCCAGACCTTTGCTGAGGGGAATAAACACTGGGTGTTTACATACCTCTAGAGTAGGGTTTATTTATTTTTCTGTTGATACAGAACTCAGTGGAATATATACCTTCTGCACTCTCCCAGATATAAGAATAATGAATGCATTACCAGCCCCAAACTAACTAAAGGATCACCATCGCACTGAACCTCATATGGACAGGATTTCAAGAGAGCACTTCACAGTGTTGAGCAGTACTAGTGGTAACCACATTTTTATTTAATAAAGCAAAAATCTTCAACAAGAAGTTGTTTCTGTGTAGACTGGAAGGCAAGAAGATAAGATGCATGTAATTGCTCTTTGCCTATCCATTTCCCATACCGTTTCAGGCTTTGTGTGTCTCTTTACAGACTATTCATGTCAACATCTTACTAGCAGCAAGCCCGACTAATACAAGTCCTACAGAAGTAGGCTAGTTTAATGGGCTACTCGAGGTCACAGTTAACTAAGTCAGTTTTATATCTAACTGACCACTGGCTGCTTGCTACTGTTATTTCAGCGGAGGTTGGAAAGACAACTCCTCCCCTGTGTGAGTTGGACTATTAAATTAGTAGCTACTAAGCRGGTACTGTATATACTCAAACACTGCTGTCTGAAAGAAAAAAAGATCAGAGATACTGCCTACAAGTAGAACAGCACGGGGATCAAACACAAACGTGATATATCCTGGATCTCATTAGACAAAATGAGGAAGCTCTACAGGTCAGGAGAACAAAGAATGCAATGAGCCTTATCTAAAAAGAAAACAACCATGCCTTTATGAAACATTCGTTAGAAACCTAATGAACAGACCTTCCTTTTTCCCCTCTTCTCTCCAATGTAATTCTTTCCACAAAAATCATTGACATTTCTTTAAGAATAGAAGAGGTAATAGGATAATCAGGCTTGTTTAATTTGTGCTTTAGGAAAACAAACTTCAGAAAAAAAGCGAAGCTTAACATGCCTTCCTCCTATCTTTATGCTGAGATTTTTCAAAAGGGTCCCAAAAGTTAGATGCACAAAACTGCATTCAAATGCAACCACAGTTGGGTGCCTAATGCCTTTACATCCATGGAACAAGAGCTGTATACACTGGGAGAATTATTAAAACACCACCACGGGTGATACAAAGACAACCAAAGATGTGGGCCTGAGCTTATCTTTCAGTAGTCAGATAAACTGATCAGTAGGAACCAAAACAACAACAAAAAAAAGGTGCATTTTTAGTCATATTCTTGCCACCACGACTGGATACACAGCTGAGAGCCATTAATGTACTTCATATTCAGCTGTACTTAAATTATTCATTGGCTTCAAAAACATTAATGTAAACACTCTCCTCTCTGGGAAAATTTACTTTCTTCATTGTACAACCTTCAACACAAAGAGGAAAAAAATTGTTTTTTTCTCCTCCTATATGCATCGTAAATAAATAATAGAAAAAAAAAGCTACTGTCATAGAAGAGCTGAAAGTAATGTTGGAATACTTCCAAAACACAGTACTTAATAATCACTTAGATTCTTGTAGGATGCGGTTTGGCAAGATACTTAAGCATATGCCGTTTAAGGAATATCTAAATAAACCTTTGGTTCTTGAAGTTCTGCATATACTTAAGTTTCTTGCTGAGCCTGGATCAAAGTTACTGCTGGGGAAAAAAAAGCCCACCAAAATCAGTTTGAAAACTTACTAAATAGACGTCCAAAACTGAAGCATTATCGTTTTCCGTTTCCAGTGTGCTCTGTTCTGAAGTCAAGTAGATGGCACTGTCTTCTAAAGTGAATGTTGAACTTGAAGGCAGCCCTTTACTAGAAACAGAATGGAGAATACAGTCAACAAAAAATACCAGTTGCAAAGAACTCAGAAATGTGTTTTAGAACTCAGCTATGGCTCTCTCAAATGCTTTAAATAGTAGRTGGAAGGAGGAAAAGTAAATGGGCAACTATAAATGTGTTGACAATTCATGGCTAGATAATGGGGGGCTCATTTCACTAATGTACACAAACCACAGTTTGTATTGATTTACTTGCATTAAGTAAAATTCTCATCAAGAAGGAATACTATTTCTGAACTCTAATGTTCATCGGAAGAACAAAACTACACCACAGTAAATGTGGAATAATTTCATTAGTTTCAAAAGATGCTAGGTTCTACATTACAGTGGTATAAATTTTGGTGGCATGTTAAATTTTAAAATAGTTTAAAAAAAAAAAAGAGCACTATTCAAGCACAGTATCATTGGACTTTCTCATGCCTAGAGGGGATCACTTGCAGTCAGCTGTTCAGAAGAGAAAGTATCTGGAGTCCAAGAAGGTGGGAGAAGAGTATAATGTAATTAGTACAGCTGCACAAAGCAGCAGCACTTGCAAAACAGGTGTACTGTATCATTTCATTCATTGATGTGATTTTTACTCACTGCTACAGAGAAAGCACGCGTAACTGCAAATGCATCTATCTGCACAGGAATCTTGTTTTGTTTTGCAAACATGCTTGGAACCACAAAGCTGAAACTCTCAAAGGACCTTTACGGGAGTTAGGTGCCCACTATCAATTATCTTCACTAGTTACCAGAAACTGACTTCAGGCTGCCCTGAAAATCCAACAGTCTGTTTCACAGAGCCATATTTTTAAGTGTTCTCCCTGTTTACACACAAGGTTAAAAGCAAACAATTCTGCATCATAACAGTATATCAAAACATGGTCACAGTTCATAAATGAAGAAAGGAGAGTTAATCCCCCCCCTCCCTTTGGAGGGCTTCATGGTTTAGTTATATTTCAGATTGGGTATAGTTTCAAAGTGGGCAAAATGAGCATCCAAAATAGAAATCAAATTCAAATGCTCAACAAAATAATGAATTATCAGTCACCGTCATGTCACACTAGTATTAGGTGCACAGCATTACATTTACTACATTACAGCGTTGCTTTCATCATATAGCATATTAATCATCTTTTCAATAGCATGACTGTTTCTTTTATCCCAAGAGTGATCCAACTCCCACTGGCGTACTGGCAGTCTTCTCGCACCCTCCATTTGAATTCTGTTAAGCAACATTTCAGACATATCACTTTTCTGCCAATGCTTCACTTAAGAGAAGGGGGCAAGTGGTAAGGAAAAAATGGGCTGTTTGACAAAATAATACTAGAAGTGCTTTCCAAATGTTGACTATGTTTTATCATCTCCCACAAAACGAACACTGGCATGAAAGATACTACTCTTGGCAATAGAGGGAAAAAATGGAACAAAATTCACTTTTGCTTGCAAAATTTTAATCACTTACGATGTGCAGCTCAGGCCTCAGTACGTGAAAAGACCCATATATGAAAAACACACGACAGAGGATGAATATGCAGTGAGTAGCTATTACTGCTATAAAAAAAATGCAAAGCCCAAATGTCAACCCTTTGTTCTGAAAGACTGTGCTTTGCATGACTAATGATAGAGCAAACCTAGGCAGGCTGCTGTGTATACCCAGCTTTTGTTCCAGCATTATGTTATGTTTAAATGAAAATAATCAAAATATTTAATCCCTTCCTATACTTATTAGGCCACATCACTGCCACCTCATGCTGCTCTATTTTGAACTATTTCCAGTTTTAGAAAACCTCTGGAACCTGTATTCTCACCAGGTGAGGATTCTGCAATTCACACCCGTGGCATTTTATTATACATTCTTCATGTATCAGAATGCCAAGGCCTACTTCTCTTATTATCTCAGTTTAATTCAGTGGCTTACTGTGGTACTTGCTTTTCTTCCTCCTTTGTCTGCTTTTTCCTCATTAGGCACTTATCTCCTTTCGCTCCTAGTTTGTTAAATTATAATCTTTGTTGCTTCATGTCCTGTCCTGGTTAGTCAACAGTAGCAATGTGAGTCCACTGCTCAGACTTGAGGTTGTTAAGGCACTGTTTTTATCTATAACATGCAATAAGGACTATGCTATCTCTGCTTTGGAGTATGCCTCTAACTATAGTAAGCAATGTCATGGAGGGTCTCAATGTTACCAAAACCAACTACAGAGCCAGGCAGCAAATGGAGACAGAAACAAAAACAACATGAAAAGAAAAACCAAAGAGAAGCTACTATTAATGCCTTGATTTGGTTATTTAGTAGTGAACTTTTCAGGCAGAGTGAAAAAAAAGAGACTTAATATATAAAAACATATAATAGAATATACAGAGAATGTATAGAAAGAAATCTAGATATTAATATACAGAAAGAAAAGAAAGAAAAGGGGTGGAAGGAAGTACAAAGATAGAGTAATCTTACAGACAGAAAACCATCAGGAACTTAAGTTTCTTGAACAAATGTAGGCATGAAAGAAGAGACCAAAGCAACACAAACACACCAAAGATGTCAGTCCACATTTTTCTTACAGTCAAATCCCTCACAATTTATTTCCAAGTAGCAATCTCCTTACTGCTGTGACTTTCACACTTAATAATTAGAGCTCATCCCTACAAGTAAGGGAGACATCTTCTACATGAAGAATTGTTTACTAAAAGGAGAAGTACAGGAAAACTGCTGCATATACCTCTGAAAACCTCTGGAAGTTCAATAACCAGAAACTTACAGAAACTTACGATTCTGTAAGAAAAATCTTAATTGTATATAGGAAATGCAACTAATTTCTTTACAAAGCTGGAAGTTGGAACAGGTAGAACATCTACTTTTAAACCTAAGAAGTTTGTGTTTTATTTTAAGGCAAAATAAATGGGTTTGTAAATAAAGACTGGAAAAGGCAAAAGAACATGGACTGTGCATTTGGGGAAGCTAATATCTAAAGCGTATAAAGGAGAAATAGGAAATTCTGAGTCACTGCCACATTAATTTGCATCTGGAACCCATGCTCGTGTTAGAATGAAAGCAAACACTTTTGCCAAGAGCTGAACTCTGCCACACATTAAGCTGCAGTATACTGTTTATGTGTAATACTGTAATAACACCTTAGAAACACTGCCAGTTTGCAGCAAGYGTACACAGAGATATCCTCCAAACAGAAACAAAAAATACAGTCTGTTGTCAACAAGGCTTCTCAGTTAGGAATCATTTTCATGTCAGAATACCACAATCATCCTGTTTACTGAAATTACCTTGTAATGACACCATCCAGTTGGTTAGGTGACTATGAAACACATGAAGATTCACTTAGAAAAAAAGCTTGTTGCTTTTCCCCCTTTGCATAGGAAAATGCAAAATCTTGTTAAAAGTCTCATCTTTAGTGTGAATGTATATCCTATTTTGAGAAGCACTATATTTACTGTCCTTATGCTGAAGTGAGGAGAAAAGCCATTCTCCGACTCTTTCCAAATCGGCACATTCCAACACATTTAGTCAGAAAATAGGTTCATTTTTTCCTCTCTTGAGTAGAAAATAAAATAAAATCTTCATTTTCCAAGGTCCTTCTAAAATGCTCTCCTGGACATAATATGCAAAAGAACCTCATCCAAAAAGCTAAACATACTTAGAAATTACAATTTACAAATACAAAACATGGAGTGTTGGGCAAAAGTTCCTCAGTAGGATCAATCAAATTAGACTAATCTTCTGTAGATTTGTAGAATACAATTCTTACATATTTGAATCAAAGGATTTGAYGTGGAAGATCCCATTAACTTGCTAAAGAATCAAGGAAAAAAAACTACACTTTGTCAAGAAACTAATGTAACCTGGCAGGACTATCTTGAAACAAACACACACAAACCTCACCAAAGCCACCTGGAATCCTCCAAGCCTTCCTAAATTTTAATTGCTATTTCTGTCCTTCACCATATTTTATTCATATTGAACTGTAACTAGTCACTGAAAAGCATRACCGGTGACAGTTTAGAAACTGAAGAATTCTATTTTACTTATGGGAAAATAAAGTCACATCACAAAGACACATGCATCTACTTGCAAGTCTGCTTGCAAGACAGGTAGGACTATTTGATCTCCTTGCTAAGTCAATATACAACCTTTGAAGAATGCCAGAAACCAGTTAGTGACAACTGACCAAAGCTGAAGTTTGGGCTTTTTTTTTTTCCCCTCCACTGCGAAGACCGGATCTCATCGGAACTGAGCAAAACTACCAGCTTCTTTCAGGTAGGACAAAATAATGTAATGCAGCAACCATAAATTAGAACAGAGCCACTCAGTCTCCCCTGCTTTTAAGAATTATAATAAAAACAGACTTTGAGCTGGACGTCAAATATGCTTTACTGTAGCACATCCCACAAAATATTTACCCCCTAAATAGCTGCGTGTTTGCAACGTCCAATGAGTTTGAACACTGCTATATAAGCTTTTGAAAAAATTACAGTTTATTGCATCATGAATTTTGATCTTCAAAAGTCTCTGTTTAGAGAGTTAGTCAGAAAAGTGTCTTGCAAGGTAAATGGGCAGTAAAACTATTGTTCTAAACCATAATACAACACCAACTGTTGCAGACAGTCTATCCTGGCTACATATCAATGTGAGTAGGTATTTATGGACCTGTTTAACTAAATGATTTAATTAGTCTAACATTTTCATAATGTAGGAATATCAAATCACCTCCAAAAACCAATCTTGCATTTCAGTTTATAAATACCATATGCTGCTGGAACAAAAGGTAGGTCAAACATAGTAAAACTCTGCTGTCAGTAGTATTTTACTAATGATGATGAAAAGCATCAAACTACAGACCTGAAAAAACAGTATGTATGGCTGACCCTCTAAATGCTGCTGCTGTCTTTCAAGGGAAGGGGTCTGGCAGTGAGAGTCAGTGCTACTCAAGCTAGCTGCAGGCTTATACATCAGTAAACATCACAATAAGCACATTAATTTCATGGAGGTGAACAAACCTATACTTCTTTGCAGTTGCCAATTAAAATCATAAGACCTGTCATTTTTGACAGGTATGTCTGGCCTGAYATACATGTTTAGTTGAAGAGAGACAGTGCAAACAATCATACTTTATCAGGATTACAAAATCCTGAGCAAGCACAGCCAAATCCACTGGGCAGCACGACTCAACATGTATCAGCTCTGGGAGGAATCCACACATGGGAGTCTCTTCCAGGAAGCTGTACTGGATCCTCCTCACCAGAAGAAATCAAGGTCATGAATTGAGACTCATAAGGATGAGTATGGAAGACAAAAAGCAGCAGGCAGAGGGAGAAATTCACACCTGGTAACATTTGCTTATATGTTAAATAACTACTATTACCACTGGAGTTTCACAGGTATATCTCTGTATTTAACTGAGCAACAGTTTTAAAATATACTCTCTCTCTTCCCCCAAAACCAAAAAAAATCCACAAAAACACCCATGGAAACACCCAAACCCCGCAAAACCCCCAAACATCTTTTAGGTTTTCTCTTCAACAATCAAACTGTTCCTTGAAACATTTGGCTAAATCATTCTAAAGCTTAATTTATCATGGAGAGAAACACCCACATGCTTTTTCTAGATCTCCATTAAAACAAATTCCAGCAAAAAGTACTGTAAGCAGATCAGATCTGCCTAACTCAGTAAGCACAGATGGAGGCATTCCTACTTCAGTATACATGCAGAGATCTTCCCAACAAAGCTCACAGCAACCTAAGGGGTTGCTTTTAAAATGTACTGAAGAGAAACAAAACCTAGCTCTCTCTGTTCAGACTACAACAACAAGGGATGCGACTCTGTTCATGCAGCACATGGAACAAAGGACACATGAAGGACCACCAAATTAAGAAACAGGAAATTGACATCTCACGGTTTAAACTGATGCTAGTTGACAGAAGTTTATGATAATGCTGCAGACTGGCTTATGACRCTGTAGTCTGCTTCAAGATACTGCAGAGAACTAAATACGAGGCAATATTGTACAGTTTATGATGGTGCAATTCTGTGCAACTTATGGGAAGGTTTTCAGGTAGTGTTGTTTTTGCACTTTTAACAGTGAGCTAGGCAGGAAAAAAAAGTCTGTAAAAAAGAGTCATATTCACTTGCTGGTGAAGGACATATTCTTGAGACAATAATCATTTATAGTGCTGCCAACTCTTGTTACCTAACAATTGCTAATGCCAATTACCCCACAGTAAAGTCCAGTAATATCACAAATGCTGGAAGAACCTCAGACCTACACGGGCCTACTGCAAACAGAACATCTTTTTTTTTTTAAAAAATGTTTTCTATTGTTCTGAATTGGTAAGCCACCTTGTGAAAATTTTGACAGGAAAAGGGTCCCACAATTGGACTGTGTGGAGAAGAACACGCTTAGGTTCGATACTTTTAAGATAAGAAGAAAAGACTTTTCCCTGTGAGAGAATACAGACTCTTTCCCACAGCACTAGTTTATTTCTACACCTTAAGAAATGGTTACAGAAATTATCCTTGCAGTTACATAGTAGTTTCCATTCATGGGCAAAGCACCCTACCAAGATGAGTGAACATCACTGTAGGTCTTTGCAGTCTTAGAATCCAAGTCATAAAATTGGTGAACTCTGGAACAGAAAAAATGTTTTCTCACTCTGTCATGAGACTGCCTACCTATATAGCATTATAGAGAAGGAAAGACTCAAAAATAGGGGGTGAAACTTCTTGTTATTCACCCGAATTTTATCAGAAACTTTAGATAATGCATTCACTTCCAGTATATCTTTTCATTGTAGACTACCTCTAAGAACCTCCTTGCTGGAGATTACCTTTGAGCTATAAAAAGTAAATTAAACATATGATGCAAACAGGGTACTGTATTTATTTACTGAGATATATTACATTTGCTATCTCACCTATTAATTATAAGTCCTGAAGATCTGCCAGTACTGTTTCCAGAGGTGTTTTGACAGGATCAACTTTTATAACAGGAAATATGGTCTATGTAATCACACAGGCTATTTTAAAAAGGATAGTTTTCTGTTAAAATTTGGTACCTTTTCTATATCCAGATATATATCCATTAGGCTGGGGTAGGAACAGTGGGAATTGAATAGTCCAGTAAAGCAGATTACAGAACTCCACACTGGATTAATTGCTCAAAATGCACCAAGGAACTTGCATTCACATGGGTGTCCCTTGTTCTTTCCTTGGTCCTATCTCCACTGTGAGGGACACTAACCTTTGCCTTTCAAGTCAGCAGTTATCCCCTCAAGTGACACAATCTCTGCTTTACCACAGATTTGCTCATTTTATAAATTTTCATTATGGAAATACTACTGTCAYGTCTTCTGAACACCACGCATCACCACCACGCATCTCTGTTGCTACTTTCTTGCCAGGCTTTGCAGCTAAATCTTGTTATTCAGGATCTCCAATAAGGACAAATATTCTATGGCAGAACATTAAGTCCCAAGTTTTGTCACAGACACTGATCATTTCTATTTATAGTTTCTAGTGTTTGATTCATACACGTGCCTCATAATATCAGTGGGCAAGCAGTTTACCAAACAGTTTACTCCTGAGAATCAGCCAGTCCTCCTTGTTTGGCTGAGATTAATGCCCGTCTGCTCCTGCTCTGAATTCTCACTTGCTATGGTATTTAATATTGAACATAAACACCTACACAAAGAGACTATGTAAAAGAATCCATTATGAGTAGCTTCACATGCTTAAATAACAGTTCAGTAGAGCAGTAATATAATCATATAGACTATTTAAATTAATTCTTATAACAAAGCAACATTAATTTTTTCCAGACTCATACATTATTAAGCATCATCTAATGAAGTCTTACCAACTAAAAGATTAAGTGCAAGTGGTTCAGAACACTTTAAATGGAGAAAGAACTGCATTTCTTTTTCAGGAAATCTAGATGCCTCATCAGTCCCTTGGTACCAGCAAAAAGGGCTGCTTCTTAACCATTTAAACTGGGTTCCAGCATTACTCAATATTCCTCTAGCTATGAAAGTAACTCRTAATACAATCCAGATGTCAATGAAAAGCTATTGCGCAAAGCACATTTCAGATTAATCTTTCTTACGACTATAAACTTTGCAAGAGAGAGTCCATCTTACCAGGTATATGTCCGAGGTATAAAATACTGGAAATTTAGACATGACTTAGAAAAGGCATAGGCATCCATCAGTAATATTTGCTTTATACTTTGCCTTTGAAGCCAGAGACTGAAATTTTGGATTTTGGTATATGTCCAGGACAAGTATTTAAACGTGTGAGACAGATTCTCTCTTCTGTTTCAACAAATACTTCATAAAACAACTACAATAAACTCAAATACTAGCTTTCAATTTCACTGTAAAGGGGGGAATTCTGTTCATTTGGCTAGTGTTGTTCTTCTAATGCCAGCTAAATTCTTCTAATGTGGTTAAGAAATTAATAAATTGTAAGACTAAATGAAATTTATATTAGTCTTTTGTCCAACAATACTTTTTTGATGCTTCTTCAGAACTGTGGGTAGCAGTGTTCTGCTCTTTAAAGCAGTGGTTTTCAATCTACTTTTCTGCTAAGTTTCTTGCTCCATTAACCCTGTCACCGTATTGTTCCAGTGGAACATAATGGATAAACAGGTAAATTTTTGATTTAAGTCCCCATGAAAACTTTTACACTTTGTGCCTCAGTATCTAGATATGTATTATTAAGTACTGTAGCTGTAATCCCATACTAGGGAAAAAAAATAGAATGACAGTGCAAGCAGTTTAAAGTGTACAAAGCTCTGCAGATAAGACAAAATATAACTTCGACCAGCACATTAATGATGCTAACAAACTATAGCCTTTTCTCAAATTAGTAACTTAAACAGTTCCATGCAACTTTTGCACCCCCAAAAAACCCAACAACACTTGATGCAACAGAGTTATTCTGTCAAGCAGCCAGTAATTGAAAGTTCAAATTCCTGCAGCAGATCCTTCATAGCTGTATTGCTCATCATTCAGTTTTAATGCAGACTTTTGCTAGCGCGTTAAAAGACAAACTGGGCTGGGGAGACAACAGGAGAGAATAACAGAATACTGTATATACACAAATTATTAGAAAGAACTCATTACTGCAAAGGAGCTTTTGTGCAATTTCAACAGTGCACTGGGTTCTCATACTTAATTTTTAAACTGAAAATGGAAAGAAAAGAAAAAGCAAGCRAAAAAACAATTTTTACAGTTACTTTCTCCCTCTCAATAATGATCAACCACAATGAGGGGCAGAGGAGCTTACTCTCAGCTGTGTTGTTGCTCCCATCTTGCTACAGCAGACTATTTTATCTCAGCTCTTAAAGAAAAAAAATGAAAAAAAAACAACAAACAGAAGTCATTCCATCACAGCAAAACTAAGAAAACTTGGTTCTCTTTGAGCCATTCATTACATAATCCTTCTATCCTAGTCAAATTTTCTTTCCCATGGGGATTCCCCAGCGTCTCAGTGCACCCGTTTCTAGCATCAGAGCATTTATTTATCCTTTTTCCTCTACCTGGTTGCTTATTTTCATGAAGCTTGCATGAAATTAGTTCTCTTTGAACTAAATTCAGCCAAATCTGTCCAACAGCTCCAGAAGTTGAAGGGGGATGGGTGGACAGACAGAACATTTAAATGTAACACAGAAATCTGCTTACCTACAAAACCAGACTGACAAAAGGTATGGTTAGACATTTCTCACAACAGAAAAACTAATACCCACTAATACCCACAATTCCCTTCCACTGGAAAAACAGCAGAAGATTTGTATTTTCTGAGCTGTCTTCGAAAAGGATATTTGATAAGATGACAAGTCACAGGATATTTCAGTTCAAAGCATGGAAGTTTCAGGAAATTTTGATTGTGTAAGAGGAAAAAAAAAAACAATCCTTCAAGTCATCTAAAATTTCAATTGGTTTGCACTGAACAGCAGCAATGAAGAGGTAAGAAAAAGAAAAAAAAGAAAAACTGGAAAACATACAGGAAAGCAGCAATGAAGAGAGAAGGAAATAAAACAATTGAAAAATATACAGAAAGGCAGCAAAAAAGAAGAAAGGGAAAGGGGAAATTCTACACATACCTCATTCAAAAAAAAGGTACAAAATACTGGTAAAGAGAAACAAGAATTAGATTTTATACAGATCATTTTCCCGTGCTTAAACACAGCAGGAGGATGCAGCAATCCTTGTCACGTTATTCTCCCACTGCACCGCAGGTTATCAGCAGAGCTCTACAGGCAGAGATGCGAAGTACCCCCTAACGCACCACGGGATACTATTTGGGTTTGTGACTGGAAGCTACGAGACCTTCCCAAAAGATATCTTGGAAGGACACTTTCTATTGTATCCTCAAACTCCTGTTCAAAACATTTTAGGAAGCACCTCTGAAGACAATAACCTCCTTCAGCTCTTTGCAATTGTAAAGCACTGTTAACTGACACATCATTCATACTGCTCGGGACGTTCCAATTCATCATTTTTAATATAATTCATCAGTACTCATTATGAAACCTTTACCTGTAGGAAAAAAAACCCTGTCATTTCTGCTACAAAAATAATGTTTGATATAACACATTAAGTGTTGTGATGCCCAAGTTATGCCAAGCATATGTTATGCCATGTTGTGATGCCAAGCAGATCTCTTAAAGAAGTGTATTTGGACTCAAAATTGAACATATATTCTAGCATGAAATGGACTTTTTGAGTACTAAAGTAGCTCTGCACCAAATGTAACCCTACTTGAGGAGGAATGGAAATCTTTGAAAGTTAATATAAGCAATACCTTGTTAATTTTATTTTCTTACTAAACGAATACTTGACGTTGCTTATGACACAACCACTTAAATGAGAAACAGCTTTATAAAACACAGAAGCCAGATGTCACTCGACAGACAAGTAAGCCAATGTTTACTGAATAATACACATTGCATGATGTTTGTCCGCTTTTTCCTTTTTATTTCCCTTTTGTAAATAAAGCTCCGTTCGTGCTGAAAAATATGGCCATTTTCCCCTGCTCCATACCCCTTCATTCACTTTTGCCACTTCCTCTTCACACTGCCTCGCTAACATCTCAAGTTTCCTCCAGCTTTTCAAAGACTGAAGAACTTGGTTAAAAAACAAACACAAAAACCCCCCAAACAACCCACAGTCCTATATAATCACCTGGCAACCTGCAGAAATGCTCCCGGTTAGTTACGTGTCTGTGACCTGCTGCTCAGCCTCCCTTTTTTGCTTTAAGCTAAGTCCCTAAAAGCTGCTCTGCGTCACCTACCAAGGGGTTACGCTAGCTCCTGCCTGCACCACGTCAGGATGACCTGCACCCTCCGGAGCAGGCTGCAGCTCAGCAGGTCGCCCCTGCTCCACCACGCTCGCGGCAGCCCCGCAGCCCCCGAATCAGGGCTGCCCCAGCCCCAGCACCGCATGTTCCTCACTTCTACCACGGGAGTGGTGTGCACCCTCAAGCAGACATGGTGCTGAGCTCCTTTTTCATAAAAAACACAGTGTGTGCCTCAAGGTAGTCAAATGTATTACTACTCTCTTTTTAACCAGGCAAATAACAGCATCTGTCTTCTCACTGACAGGAGTGCCTACTGCTCATTAGCATTAATGGGAGTCAAGCAGCTGCAGAGATACGGCATGCAGGATTATCTCCCTTCATTACCATAAAACACAGATTTCTGACTGGTTACAAGGAAGTTCTTGTATTCTCTACTTTATGCCAGGATACTCTGAAGGAGTGGGGAAAAAAACTGACAAAGAGGATGCCAAGCTATAATTCTATTAACTTCAAGTAGAACTTCATAGTCCATTACATATTTAAAGACTGAAAGCAAGCTCACATTTGTAGACAAGTCATTAATTCAGGCTTTGTGTAAAAGCCTGTTCTAGGCTTGCCATTTATCAGAGAGAAACTACACAGTGATGGGTCCTGCATCATAGCATTTTGTAATGCTCAAAAGCAAAACTCCAGTAAGAGAAATACAAGGCATCTACCACTCAATTGGTCACAGTGGGGTATTCACTTTATTTATTTATTCCCTGGCAGCTTTTTTTATGGTAAGACTGAAGTTCCTCATGTGTACCACAAAAGCACACGTACAATTTAAGCTGTATATATTACTTAGTGCTATCAGGAAGGAAGGACCTCGCTGCACTGCTGCAGAAAGCAGGGCTGGGGATGAAGCTGCAAGCGCCCAGAATCATCTTGTGGAAACTTAGCAGCTCTCTTAGAGCCTAATAGAAAGCCCTTTCGCTATGACAGGGAAGCTAATCTTTGCGAATCCGACATGCTTAGACTGTGACACAAACCAGAGCTTGGTAGAGAGAAGAAAATTAGCCTCCAAGCCCTAGGGAACTTGGCTGAAAAGGTTAGAGCAAGGCCAGGAAGGATGTTGGACACGAGGGCTGAGTCACCAGCCCCTGCGGCAGCTCTCCTGGCTCCTGGGCAAGATCTTGTGTTTTGACACAGGAGATGGAGAGACCTGCATGTCTGCGGGTACTGCTGCAAGGCCTGCCACGTGAGGGGCACTTGCTGACCAGGGTCCTGCATGCAAACCTGGGCTGCAGACCCTACAGCTCCATTCTCATTTTATAACAAAATGATGTGTAAGGTAATTGCATAACTGAAAACAGGCAGCGCTTTTTTTTTTTTTTTATTGACTGAGACATATCTGGACATTAGTAAGTTTAAATATGCACTTGAAGTATAGATCTACTAAAAACTTGTTTTATTTTAGAATGATTTTTGAATACCTCTACAGGAAAAAAACATGGACCTACTCATAGTTTTTTCATACAAGTAACTTGTAGAGGATAAAGAGTATTTGAAAGATTTTATTGGCAGTAAATCTGAACTGTTTATCCAGTCAACCATGCAATTTTCCTTTTCTGACCAATACTAATGCAAAGTAGTTGTGGCATTTTACTTGAGGCTTACAGAAAACATAAAAAGATAGTACTCTATTACCTTATTTTTAGCAAAGGTTAAATTTGGCGCTAGACCATGAAATATTACAGCCGTACTGTCATAAATTGGACAAGACTGACAAAAGCTGAATGGAAGGAGCTCTTTTTCTACTAGCATTTACTAATTAGCAATTTTATTTCTTAAGGTTTGTATGAGGCATTTTTTGGACAATTCATGGTGGTCTGTAACTAAAACTTCAGTTTTGTTACACCATAAACCATACCTCTTTTCAATTTTTTATAGCAAAACAAAGGCCAGCGGAAGATGCTCCATCAGCAAGGCTTATTTCAACTTACTGAAGAAGCAAGCTGCACATATCACTTTGATCAAGTAACCCTGCACGTCATATTACTTCTTATAAAACGCAATTGGACAAATTTTAATAGGGAGAAAAAAATCCTACTGCCCCATCAATGTTTGTAAACTAACTCAATCTTTTTGGATAACAGAGTTTAAAGCAAAGATCTATATCTCAGCGCATAGATAAGCCTGCTTGTCAAATGTAGATAGAGAGTGTGTAGCGCTGGATTCAAAATACTGAAATTCAAGATACTTGAGTTCCCAACAGTTAACCCCCCCCCCCCCCGACAAAACGTATAAAGAAATGGTTATCCTCTGATTTGACATATGGCAAAGAGATACCCATGCAGGCAAGACCACACAACGCAGCACCGCACGCTTCCTTTCAGGCTTACCAGGTAGAGCCCAGGTGCACACAGACTATCAAGACCAACAAGACTTACTAGCTTGGGCATGGTGTTGGGTAGACGTGGTTATAACGCATTCAGATACAACTCAACACACCCAAGCTCGCTCGCTCGTGTCTGCACAACCTTCCCCAACTCTCTCCCATTTTTATCCTTCCCAGGTTAAGAATAGACAGACTGCAATCACAGCCACTGGGGAAGGTTTGCAGATATTTGCTTGAGAGAACAGTCATGTCAAAAGAACCATTCAGCTCCGCACATTCAAAACAAAGATCAACTTGAAAGTAGCTCCTTTCTCCTAACACAAAGTTATGTAAAACTTTAGTTCTGTTTGTTCTGTAGCTTTTTTACGGTGCAGACAAGTGGCAACAGGTATTTCCTACCCTGATCTTAGTGTAGCTTGGTTTGTAGCACAGACTAAAGTGAGAAAACTTTAACGTTCAATTTAGTTTTGGAACATAATAAAAATTTCAAAGCATACCGTAACATCTACACTGTGTTCATGCATTTTATTTTGTGACGACAATGCAAAATAGGTACCAAATCTTATGGGCTTATGTCACCCTTCCTTCACTAGAGATACTCAACATGGAGCTACAGAGACACTCTCCCTCCCGCTTTCACTTTCGCATAGCCACCATGCAAGTTGTCAGTCTCTTAGCAGAAGGGTGCTGGTGGGGAGTCCTCTGCCACATATACAGCCTTTACCTGCTAGAGAAGAGCATAGTTTCATCACGTTGACAGTGCTCATCTACATTCAAGGAGGAAGAAGAAATTGTAGTTGCCAAGGAAGCTGCTTCAAACAGTGACGGAGTACTTGGCACTAGATCCGGCCGGTGCCGCGAACTTAGCACTGCACAGGCAAAAATAAAGAAGAGTATTAACAACTTCATTTCAAAATGGATCCAAGGATCTTTATGGAGTCACACAGTTCTCTCAACAGTTTTCCTGAAGCTTCTTAACATCTTTGAATTGATGAGGTTGTAATATTCATGTGCACATGCTCCCACTGTTTCTCATTACTGGGCAAATCTCAGCTGCTAGGCAGTATATTTAGCAGCATACAGAGCAAAGCAAGGGCATATCTTAAATAGTGGTACGAATATCTGGTGAATTCTACAAGTATCAGGACTGGTCTCACACTCCTGGGGCCTGGTTTTCAGGGGGATTAGGTGGTTGGTTCTTATTTGAGCCCGGCTGCAGAGAAACTCTGAAAGGGGCTGAGTCCGCACTGCTTCCAAAGACTCTGGGAACGACAAACTGAGCTTCATAGCACTTCGCATCACATGTTTGTTCAGAAGGCAGAGAAAAGAGTAGCACTGGCTCTGACCATAATCCATTACCTGCATTGCACAAACTATTTTAGGATCTCCCGAAAACAAGGAGAGGATTAAGACCATTTTGTAACCTTGATTCTGAGTGCCTCTTGCTCCTGGAGGCCCATTCTGCCATGCCAGAGTAACAACTCACTCCAGCACTAGTAACCAACAATAACCCCACTCAGAAGTTTTAAAAGATCAGCCAGATTGGAAGCCTTTTATTCAGGGCTTATCCTAAATTTCTTTAAAAAAATCATTTAGGCTTATTGATTCCAAGGACATTACCTTCCTCATCAAGGCTGGAATAGCTCTGCCCTTCAGTAAGGATGCCGTGCTTTTCATCCTTCCACTCTTGGCTGACTGCACACACTATCTCTTGTGAAGCTGCCTTTAGAGCTGCGATGGAATTGCACCGTTTCTTGGAAGGAGAAGTCTTTAAAGCTGCATCACCAAATGAAAGCAGGCAATGAGCACAGCTGCTGAATGATTTCATCCTATCATCTTTCACAGGATATACCATTTTTAAATGGAATAGAAAAGGGAGCTAACTATAAAGCTAGAGTTTCTGAATACAGACTAAGAACACATCAGATATAAACACATTTATCAAATATTAGCTTAAAACTAGAGCCACTGGCATCAGTGTCTCAGCCGTAAATAAAGTATTTTTGTATTTTCTTGATTTTTTTTTAAAATGTTCATACGACAAAACATCAGGTCAGTCAATCAATTTTGACATTATTAAGTTACAAATCTCCCATGGAATATTAGCCCATGTAGTCAGAGACAGAGTGGTATAGAAAGAAAAACAGAAGACAGGAAAACTGAAAGATGTTTTGCAGTGTTCTGACAGGTTAAGATCATTTTCTTGAGCTGTGGACTACTGCTATATAATGATATATGTGCTATCACAGGATTTCCAGTTCAGTGGCACATGTCAAACATCACCTTTGGGTAAAATAAACACTTTGAAAATGTTGATGGCTTATACTCAGGTATAATATACTCAGGCCTCCTTTATAATTCTTACTGGGGTCTGTCTATGTACAGTGGCATCTTGGGTGAAACACCAGTGTGACCATTGTTACTGCTACTGATCTATGACCCCTGGTTTATAGTTCTTCTCCCAAAGGGATGCCAGCTACCTCATGCACTGTTTTTAATTGCTGAGTGCTAACCCCTAAGCACTGACTGCAATGTTACCAGATAAACCTCAACAGTTGACATTGTGCTCTATTGCAAAATGCAAATTAAAAGCATCACGAGCAGCTGGCTAAAAACTGGCATATACTTGGAAGAAGAGATTCAGATGCACACCTCCGTGATATTGTTAAAAAATGATGTAGTAGATAGGTGTTGAACTGGCCTCTAAGGCTGAATTTGCTTATTACATTTTTATTGTTATTTATGGAGGCTTTTTCTGTGCTTTAAGGGAAAAGCATACATTCAGAACAAAGCTTAAGAGTTCAAACTGAAATGTCGGACTCAAAGTTTAAAAGCAATGTTCCTGAAGACAGGAACACTCCTACTTCTTTATTTTTCAAAAGAATGATAATGATTTTGAACTATTAATCCATACAAAAGTAGATTAATAGTCTTGTATGCAGAGCAGATCAATAACAGTGGGATATTAAAACAGGTCAATAGTCTGGAAAAATGAGACAGACAAATTAAGTTCAGAGAGAAAATTAGGCATAACATTCTTTATTGTACACTGTGGTTTTAAACTACAGAAAGAGTTGCATCTTGTGCTGACATCAAACTAGCAGTCAAAAGTAGAAAGAACTGAGGGAAAAAAAAAAGACTCAAAAGCTCAGGAAACATATACAGCTGCAAGAGTAATATCTCATCCTACAGATCCGAGTATTCAGTTCTCTTTTTCTTGCCCTCTATCAGTGCAGAAGAGCTCCAGGAAATGCCTGCAAGTATTCACTTAGACAAAGGAGCTCCCACTGCTTCTCTGGGAAAATACCATTTTTCTGTGGCTTAAGATATCTCAGTCTCAGGAGACTCCTCCTCCCTTTCAGCTGAATTTTGCCTCACTATTTTATCATATTAATTCAGTTCCTTTTATTTAGATATTAATCACCATGTTGTGCCCCAAAGTGTTAATTCTAATTATAAGCCTAGACACTACATGGTTTAACTTTTCCCTAAGATGTTAGTGCTGAGTTAAGTAAGTTGATAGTTTGTGCTAGTATTTGTTGTCATCTTCCTTTTCCTTTAAATCTCATTTGACATCTTTCTCACTCTAGATAATTTCCATTGAACATTTCGGCTTCGATATCTAAACCAAATATAGTTACAGAAGATATGATTATCATATTGCTAACTAGCATCCATTTTAGAGTATACGTTCCTCTATCAGTTACATAGTTCTAACCAGTCAATTCATGTATATTTGTCAAGAACTGCACTTCATAAAAAGCCGTGAAACTCACAGAACAATTTGCTAGAGGATGATTGTCAGAAATGTACCTTTGCTTACAAAAAACTAAAAAGTGTAATGTCAGCACCTTTAATATGGATGCATATTACATAAACTAACTGGTCTGTATCTTTTATATTAAGATTTTATAATTAGTGCCATAACTGTTGAAAAAACTGAAGATTGCTCAGATAATCAGAGCAGCTTTCCCCACAGAGCAGCCTAGGACACAGTGAACCCCAACCACTCCCCTTTGCCTCACTGGTATATTCATCCTCTTCCCTACAGCCTTCCTTGTGGCACACACACTGAAGGCATTGCAGAGGTCACCACCATTTTCCGCTGCACCTGTGGTGTTTTAGGCCAAATTTCCTTTCACTAGCATGACCAATTCGTAGAGGAATTATCCATTAATTCATAAACATTTCTAAGACTCTCCAAAAGTCATAGCTCCCTGACTAGCTGTCATTATACATATATGGAATCACTAATTAGGGTTAATTCCATTTTTCCTCTTTCTCTTTTAAAGATTCTCCCACTCTCCCTAACAGATCTAATTTCCTTTTTTTTTTTTTTTTTTTAAGTTGGGCTACTCTCAGCCTTCTTCTTTCAATCTACCCCTGTTCTTATTCATCCTATTTAGAAATTTCATTAAGTACTTCATTACTTATCACCTACTCCTCTAATTGCTTGTTCTACTTAGGTATCACAGTTTTCCCTCTTCTTTCTTGCTCTTTTAGACCTAATCACATATGTTGTTCTAACCTGTCATGTCTCTGACATTTTTCATGGACAGGGTCACAGAATTTCACTCCAAACAATTGGGATCTTTCAAAGCACAGTTGGATACTGCTCTTCAGAAAGTGGTGATACTATCTTTAGACAAAACGCAGAGTAACATAGTCAAGTACAGTCTGAAAAATACAGAATTTCAGTGGTAGAAGTTTTAATAAAAGTATAACCTGAGCTGAAATTTTGATGGAAGAAGCCTGTAATAAGTTGAATCTCTACAGTTTGATTTTACCAGTTAAGCTCTTGCCCTAACAATGAATTAGTGATTATACTAGGAATGGTTTCAGTGTTACATAATCCTAAATCATTCCCAGGATGCAGCTGCAAGTGAAGAGGTTAATCAACCCAAATATAATACTACAAAACAAAACAAGACAGTATCAAGAAAGTGGGACTTCTAGATCTACCAAATTTTGACTTTGCATGAGAATGTCAAGGATTCCAAAGAGATCTGCAATTTTTCTAATGCTTCCATAATTATAAGATAGCAAAAACCTCTAAGTAGAATTTAGTATAGCCTTTGGAAAACAAACAAACAAAAAACCCAATCAAGATCCTGTCCTTTAATCTGCAAACAGCGTTAAGCTATTCTTAGGTATTTGGACAGATAAGAACAAAAGCAGATTGATACTTTCCAACCTATTCTGGGGTCTCATGCAACTCATGTGCGGCTATATATAACATCTTTCATTTTGCATAATATACAAGATAACAGAAGTATGGTTCTTGGTGCAAACTGCGGGTTAACACATTTGGTTTCCACATTGTTTTTGCCTCCTTTAGCAAATGTGTTGTTCTGTCAAAAATCCAGAACTACTCTTTTGCTTTTAATTGGCTTCAAGTTCTTTTTAGAATTTTTTAAATAAAAAATTCATGAACTAATCTTTGTATCAAGATAAGGCTATTACTATACTACTGGAAAACCCATAACACTGGAAGGTCAAGATTACACTGCATTGTGCTATTCAACTATGATGCCCCAAGAAAGCTGTACACATACCCAAGTTTCTCCTTCAGTGACAATAGAAAATTGTACGTTCAGGTAGGCACAATCAAGGTAGCTATGAACATATGAAATTATGTTCAATATATATACTTTTGCTTGATAGCTGATTTTTCCCTGTTGTTTTTCAAAGGCAGGCTTAATGCAGCAAGTCTGAAAATAAATCACTTAACACTTACAAATTCTTTTGTTTTGCTTAATAGCTTGGCACAAGTTAGGAGAAAAGATCTGTCCTGCTCACTCTGGCAAAGCCACGGGACTACAACAGTATCCATTTGCTCTTTTCAATTTGGAATCAGGTCTCAAAATGCAATAGCTATTTGTTTAGTACTTTTCCTGAAATCTAACTCCATATGCCTACATGGAAGGTAGCTACTGCAGTGTTATTTATTTTACTCTAATACTAAATACCTTCACAGTTTAACCTGTGACCTTTGGGGAAGATTCAGGAAGAAGACACCTGCCTAGAATTACTTTCCTCTCCTTCCCCAATGCTATAAGAGTGTTTCAGAATCTATTTTAAGTTTTATAAATCAATTCATTTTATTTCACAGAAGTGGCAATAATTAATAGTTAAATTATTACTGAAAGATTTATTAAGTTTAATTCTTTGGACAACTCTCAGTGATAATGTCCAATTACAGTGATTTTTTTTTTGACACTCTTCTAAGTAGCTAATAATGATATGTATCTTACCCTTGAGAATGAATTAAAAGATTAAGGAAAGGAGAAATGTAGAGGAAAAGTAGAAACAGGTGATAGTCACAAACATGGAAGATTTTGATGACATTCAACTTTCTATTTTTTCCCTGATAAAGCACAGAAGAAATCCATACCAATGGAGGGAATGCCTGTCCTTTCGAACATGCTAAAGTTGGTAGGCAAACAATCTTTACTTATGCAAATAAAACAAATCAAGTCAATGGGGGTACTCCTACGGATAACAGATACAGGACTGGACACTTAATTAGCTCATTGAATTTATCTTTGTATCAATGGTAAAAGAAGGGAATCTGTACAGCCTTTAGATGCCCTTGGTGTGACAAGAGATACATAGCAAATAATTCCCCATAAGTCTACAATTAGGGTGCAATCCCACTGGCTCCAATGAAGAAACTCACCTGCTGATAATTTTTGTAAAGTGCCACAGGATCCTGGAGAAATGGCTTTCTACTACCAAGAAAGTAGTGTTATAAAGTAATGATTATTGTATTACCTAGAGGAGCAACAATGACAACTTTCTTACCTTGAACTTTTTTGAAAACTCTTGTACTCATAAACTTCAAAAATCTGTCAGCATAAAAACTTGGTCTGTGAACTGAAACACTGTCCTGCAAGATTTAAAAAGGTCTCAATCACATTCTCCATAGGAAAATCCAAATTAAATTGTTGAGAAAAAAGCCAGACATCTCAGGCAAACTGTACCATGCATTTCAGGCATACTCAAAAACAAGACCCAAAAGCTTTTTCACTTTTAAAGGTTAACTCTTCAAGAACTATTAAGTTAAATTATTTAATTTATGAAATTATGTGTTTTGAATTACATAGCCTCATTCTACAAAACCTTTCTAGCATTTGAAAAAACCTTTTTCGTGTACATTTTTTAACTGCAGATTCATCAGTGTTCTGCTAAATGGCTATTGTCCTGTTTCAATGAGGATAATTTGATCGTTTTATTTACTTCTTGAAAGATCAACAAATACAATTAGAGTATGTTTCAGTAAATGTACCTAAAAAAAATTATGGCACCAGCCTAGCTGCCATAGTGATGTGCAGATTACAAAAATATCAGAGCTTACCCTTTTCTGGTCAGTGGAAGTCAAAGTTCCATTATCTAAAATATCAACAACTAAAAATAATCTACTTACCCCATCATAAACAAGAGCTTTCCAGGAATGTTCCAACTTCTTCATTAACCTAAGAATATAAAAATAAAATCAGAACTGCCCTATAAAGTTTCCATATTTGTAAGTAATATCAGAATAGCTGATTGCAATAAAAACTTGAAATACAAGTGTCACTTACCTATAAGACTGCAGAATATCAATAATGCCCATAAATAGAAGCAACTTTTCCCCTTTATGGCTTTTAGCTGGAATACCTCCCATTCTGATGGAAACAAAAAACATTGCAAAATTATCCTTTAATACATCTTTGATTATCACCTAGCAGATGAACTGCACCTACTTACAAAGCCAAACAAATAAGCACTAGGTGCCACACTGTAAAGTCAGCTGAATGTGGGTCACTTAACACACAACTGATTTTAAATGATAAACCTGAAGTATGTGGGATAGAGTGGTAAATAACTGCTATAAGCAAGGAATATTTTGGGATAACTTTTAGATGGAATTACAAATATTTAGATGATCTGAAAATGGGAAAAATTTAAATCAGTTCATTATTAAATGATAACAAAAATTTTTGCCTAGCTAAAGAATAATCTTGTCCCTTTATTGATCATTTGTATAATAAAACTGTAGAGAGCCTTTCCATAACTCCAAGTCTGAAAAAGTTGGGTTTTGCATATTTTTCACTAAAAATGTACACATGTATTTCTAAGACTTCTATGCAGACAGATTACTGACAGGAAGAGTAACAATATCAAGCTGGGAAACCTGATTGCCCAGATTCCTGCTTGGTTCAGAATATTTACTTGGCATGACCTTCAAGCACAGGTTGTTCATCCTGAGACCTTCTCCTCCCACTCCAACCCCCCAAAAAGATGTCCAGTTGTTTTAAGCACCAGAGATTAAAATCTAGTTTACTTCTGTTAGCTTCTGTTGACCTTCATGTACCCATTACAAAACCAGAAGAAGAAAAGATTGAAGAAGCAACACGTGCCATACTTCTGTACCTTTTCTATCAGTTTGAAACACAAGCAATACTCACTTGAGGCTGCTAGCAAAAACAGAGTTGAGAGTCCACTCCTCAGCAGAAAAAAAAATCCTAACTCCCACAATGAAATTCCCAAACAACTCACATTTGCTTTGTGCTTCAGAAAAAGAAACATACAAAACAAGCATTGTTTTCCACCTTTGTTGGTTGTTTCTGAAGTGTGATAATTAATAAACAATTTACAGTTCTGTAATTTCTCTCTTGTTGAAGGAACTCAAAATCATTTGTTAATAATGTTTACCCAAATTACTCATTCTGCCACTGAAGCATAGATACTTCCTCCCCTGACAGAAATTACCATCTCCTCAAAAAATTTTTTTTTTAACTTTATTGTTATTTATTTCTATTCTAGGCACAAAGGAGACTGAGTAAGAACAAGTAGAGTTAGACTGTTTGTAAAGCCCTGTTACCATGAACTCCAGCTCAATTAACTCCTCAAGTACACAGAAGAGTTAAATGGTTTAGAAAACTAATATCTATCAACTTTTCATGGAAGTCATGCTGTAGTTTAAACAATAAACACAACCCAGGAGAAGCAGCAGCCCTGGCCATAGGGTATCCATTCCCATCTTTATGCTTGCATGCCCATTCAATGAACCAAGGCAGGAAAGTGACCTGGCTTCAATTTACTTATTTATTTATTTTTATTATTAAGACTTAGGTTCATTTTAACTGACACCTCCCTCAGGGCAGTCTGTTGCACTACCAGTTATGTCAACACAAGACAGGACACAGTGCAAGGAGCCAGGGAAGGACAGAGGTGCTACGACATGCTTTTGGCAGCGGTACTGCACTGCTGGAGATTGGGGAAACGTCACATTGCACCAAGTGATGTGGACGCTTACGAAGGGTACAATGCATATCACCACTGGGACTCTTTTGGATCACCTCTGCAACCAGCTTTAGCTTTAGTAAAAGAAACCTGCCAGCACAACACTCCTGATACCGTATTAGAGCATTAATTCAGTATTAACTCTCACCATCTTCTGTGTGAACAAGAGTAATTCTGAACAAAATGGGCAAAATTCAGCTCTTTTGTCTAAATTTATATTCTAGGGCTCTGAACAGCTGGAAACTCTCTATAAATACTAAGCATGATCATTCACTCACTCGTTTGCTGAAGGTTTAAGCACATGATTCTTTATCATTAATGGTATTTATCCAGAGAGCTCCCTTGAGAACCAGGAAAAGAGTAAATCCTTTTAATGTGAAGTTAAATCCTTCTTAGTCCTTATAATCAAGGACTAATTATACAGAATGAGAATGGTGATCGTAATGACAACACTGAATGTATATCAAAGGGAACAGTAGAACTATGGTCTATATACCCAAATTTCTACTGCAATTTCTGTTAGACAGAAAAATAAGAAAAAAGCAGCAGTTCTTAAATT
Source organism: Apteryx rowi (assembly GCF_003343035.1). Taxonomy (NCBI): domain Eukaryota; kingdom Metazoa; phylum Chordata; class Aves; order Apterygiformes; family Apterygidae; genus Apteryx; species Apteryx rowi. Next base: position 3,885,054 of record NW_020450196.1, on the reverse strand, counting down.
CAGGAAATATCCTGAAATACCCATCATGGTTATGACTGTACTTCAGTGGCTGATGATACAGTTCTATGTATTGAGTGTAATACTCTGAGATGAAAAGAACCCCTGCAGAAATATTCATTTCAATGTTAACAAATAGTTTTTGCTCATGGCTTATGAGGCTGCTTCCAGTTAAAATTAGATTATACATGGAACTTGCGCAATGGTTGTCTCATAACAACTCATTTATAAGTGAATACACTTGTGCCTATATAAGTCATTTTGAACTAACCAGATTTGCTATTGTATCTTTAAAGACGATCAATCAACTAATCAACTTTTTTATTTCCTGGTCTCCAGCAAAGCTGAATGGTGCAGATTTGAAAATGTTACAAAACACAAACAAGCACTATTTGGCTTAATCTTTCAGGTCCGAAATGCTGTATACTCTTGTATGGTTTGCCAATATCAGACTTAATATAAAATGGCACAGGACTGAAGAGAAGGAATGTACAAACTTTAATAGTAGCTTTAAGAGGGGGTTATGGCACTCACGTATTTGTTGCCTCTGTGACGACTGAGTCCCCAGACTTGCCAGGGCCCTGTATAGACTCCATGGCTGTAGAATAGAGAACTTTCTGCCCTCCAGGACGTTTTGCATCAGATGTGCTCTGGGAACTCTCCCCGTCTTTTTCTTTCATATTACTGTCCAGTATGTGGATTCCCAGTAGCAGACTATAATCCATGATCTTAAAGCTTTCTAATACCTATCAGTAAAGAAGAACTGGTTGTACTGAAACAGAAAAAAGACTACATACAGTATCAACTACACAGCAGCATCTTGAGAACCTAGGAAAAAACAAGCCTTAAAACCAGAAGTTTCTCTCATGAGGAAAATTAGCAAAATGGTAATTAATTTTTTTTTTTTCTACTACCCCCTACAAGTTGAAGTGCTAAGAAACTAATTATCTCAATACATTTTTTACAAGTGGGGAAAAGAAGATGCATAGCTGAAATGAGACCTAGCATACTTCGTAGTTAAGAAAGATCTGTCTAGTCAGCAATTCTTTTTATTTATAGAGGACCTATTAATTGCTTATTTGCTATGTACTTATGTACTGTAAAGATTTTTAAAAGTCACCTCTAAAGCATGTTCTTTACTTAGCATTTTTACCTACACTGAAAAACTACTCTCTCCTTCCACCTGTTTATAATTAAGAAAACATCCTTGGAGAATTTTCAGATGTCAAAAAGAGCATTTGTTACGACCTAATCATTAACAGCTAATGGGATTTGGATACATAACTCTTCCATCTTTCCTTAATAGGCTAAATAGGGCCCATCTAAACCGCAAAGGCAGTTTTTTGTCTAAAACGTAGCTTTTCAACCAACCTTCTCTCCTAGCTCTGCTAATCACTTGGCCTCTGACAGTAGCAGGTTCCCTTTCCTCACATGTATACTCATGGGATTCTGGTCACTTACACCATTACGAATTCTGGTGTACTTCCGTTAAAAGAAGAAATTGTTCAAGTCAATATGTAAACAGGCAAACTAAAACAAGCCGTAATCACATTTAATGATATAGCCAAAATGCTAGCAGACAGCCACTGTATTAAATATCTTGCATGACAGCAGCACTAAGTGGAGGGAGAAAAATTAGTAACAACCAAGAATAATATGTCGGGCAATGCACCCTCCTTTACCTCATGCAGCTCAGCAGTGACATGTTTTGGCACACACTGCCCTACTGACAATGGTGTAATTCTTGGCACTGAATCAAGAAGTACTACATCTTTTTACCTGAACAAGAACAAAAACCAATTCTGCAGGGACAACAAATAAAGAGCAGTAACTTCGGGTATGCCAGGTTGATGAAGACAATCCAAGCATATTTTACATGAAACACCAAGCTTACTTGTGAACTCTAATGCACATTTTGCAAATCCAAAATGAGATTTGTTGGCAATTACCAGGAAAGGGTCTAATGGTTTGTGAATTTGTATTAGGAGGAAAAGAAAGTCCCCTAGGGGGGCTTAACATCCCTCCTCAACAGAGGATTTTAACTACTGTCTATGTCCAAGAATATAAGCAAAGAGGTAGGAAAGATCTAGTCTACTTCATCTGCACTCCTTATGTACTCACTGTAGTAAGTAGAAGCCAAATGTACAATACAGCCGAATTGTTTTCAAGCTGTTGCCTTTTCCTGCACATGTTTTCCTGAATTTCCTGAATTCACTTTTGGCATTTATCTTCCATGAGGAACATGGTGGATTACTCTTAGTACCCCTTTTAGTACGGAAACCTTGATGAATGAAAGATAGCCTTACACACTGTAAACTAGGTGCAGAAAGACATAGAATCATCCTGATTTCCAGAGATTAAAAAAAAAAAAA